>NW_004955446.1:6271689-6305642 GCF_000276665.1 Chinchilla lanigera
TACAAATTTAACACAGTTATGGATAGATTAGTAGGAAAATATCAATGGCTGCTGTAATACATGGTGGTATCTTCAGAGGGATTTGAGTGTTTTTTTGAGACAAGGTCTTACTATGTAGTTCAGGCCGGCCTTTACCTCACGCCAATCCTCTTGCCTCAGTTCCCTGAATGCTGGGATTACAGGTGTATACCACCATGCCCAGCTTAAAATTTTCATTTTTTATTACTACACGTTTGGAGTACATAATAATTACATTCTTCATGTGGAGCTGGTACATGTACCTAACACATCTTAATTTTTTGTATTCCCTTCCACTCTTCTCCCTCACTCCACTTCCATCTTTTACTTCCCTTTTACAAAAGATCTAGCTCTCTATTTGTTATTATCTATCTCTATTTTGCTCTTTATTTACATTTTAGGTTTTTATATACAAGAGAAACCATCAGACTTTTAAGCTTGTGCACCTGATTTATTTCACTTAACATAATGATCTCAAAGTAGAAAATACAACTTAAAAGAAAAATAGCACTTATCTAAAACACTGGCAATAAATTCTAGAAAAGTTGAAATGCTAGACAAATCCAATGTGTATTCAAATTTTTATTCTAATTGCTTTATCTCAGTGTTTTACCAAAACAGAATACAGACTGACTTATGTTTATTTCCTATTATTGTTGGTTCTAGTAAGAAAAAGGCATGGCAAAACAGCCTCAAAATGATAGAACACCAAACTTAGAAGACTCAACAGCCAAGCTAATTTAAAATTTTTAAAAATTCAAATTACTGAATGCTGATTCTAATTTTTGTTTCAAAATTAAGAAAGGTCGGGCTGGGGATTTAGCTCAGCGGCAAAAGCACTTGCCTGGCAAGTGCAAGGTCGTGAGTTCGGTTCCCGGTACCGGAGAAAAACCAAATTGTACAGTACAGCCAGAACTGCATATCGTAATGCATAAAAAAGGTATAAAAAAAAAAAAAAAAAAAAAAAAAAGAAAGGTCAAAATAAGTTCAAAATAGCAATAGTGAACAGCCTTTTCTAGCCAGGAATAATTATTGAGCATTCTAAGATGTCATATCTTTTCATATAACTTACTCAGAATTGACTAAATTCAAATTTCAAAACTGTTACTGAAGCTTACTTTCAATCAATCTAAAAAAATAATTCCAATTACGTCAACAGAGGTACAGACTGTAAAGAATCAAGACACCAGAGATATATTGAAGTACTTGTGGGAAACACCAGGTGGCACTATGCTAAATATCAGTAAGTTCCTGTTTTGTGTGTAACTTGTTACAAAACTCAGATATTCTCAAATAGCTTTCAGATATAAGTTGATTCATTCAAGTGGAATATTCTACTGGATCTGCAACTCTACAAAGCATCATTTGAACTGACAGTCTAATGTGCTTAGGGGCATATGAACATATTACTATGAGTAAATAAGTGGATGTTTTATTATGGAAGTAAGTTCTGAGACTATAATAGAGTTCATGTGAAAACCTGCGAAGGGACCAAAAAAAAATCAATTTTTCTTTTCTCTTTTTTTGAGACAGGATCTTACTATGTAGTTCAGGCTGGCATCAAACTCCAAGTGATTGTCCTGCCTCAGTCTCCTGAGTACTGGGCTTGAAGGCATGTGCCACTATGCCTAGTTTAAAACCAGCTTTTCTATGCAATTATTCCACTGCTCTTGAAAAAGTTTGCTACCATGTAAAGACAGTAAGAGAGGGGCACAAGACACTTACTCTCAATATCTAGTATAAACTGAAACACAAGAATTTCTCTCCTTTCACAATGGTTTGAACTCAACCATGAAAAAAACCATAATAAAATTTATAGTACAGTATAATCATGTAACTTTTTTGGATATTTTTCCATATGTATTTTAAGATCTTTTAAAATCAAAAGGCTAATTCCCTTAAATGTTGTGTTTGTAACATAATGTCTTTTTATTCAAAATGGAACAAATTTTAGGGTTAACATGCCCACTAAAACATGAAAGTATGTGCAATAAAAATTTCTTATGGCAATTTATTTTCACAAAAGTTTGCATTACTCTACCATATCTATTTTAAGAATTCTTTAAATTCCTTAAATGAAAGCCCCTACTATTTTTTTCACATGTCAATCACTCTCCCCGATGTAGTCTAATCACTCACTGGCTGGAAACAACTATATGCCTGTATTACAAACCTGCGCTCTTTTTTCTCTAAGTTCTTGCTGTTGCAGTCTCCTTTTTTCTCGCTTTTCTTGTAATTTTTCCACTTCTTTCACACAATTAGATTTTCTACGTGCTGGAAAAAAAAGAGACAAGCTGTGGAAGTATAACTTTCTTTTTAGACAAAAAATTTATGGATAACTGCGCCACACACATGAAAAAAGTACACAGTGACGAAGCATGCCTAACACCTATGTCAGTTTTACTTATGAGCTGTTTTAACAGAATGAGGAACAGGACATACACAAGTGAGAGTCAAGAAAAATGACTCACACATATTGATACATGTCATCTCTTGGTTTAGAATCACCTTCTCTGTGAATTGAAAGGGTCAGAAAGATAAGACTTTCTTCTATAACCTCTCACAAATTATATGGACAAAATTTTAAATTCAAAGTAAATGAAACACTGTCATAATCTCACATGCATAAGTATTTTTTCCTCTAAAATATACATTAAGAGATGAAGGTAACAAATTTTCCACAGCAGTAAAATGCAATCTGCAATCAAGTTTGTAATCAGACTGTTTACCATTCAGGGACTTATAATGGTGACCAAGAGAGAACACATGTATGCCTAAAATGACTGAATCCTTGATATGTGTGTTACATACAAGGGGGTCCAAATTCCTTTTTTGCAGCTTGAACTGGAGATATATCTGAAACACTACCATTCTGTTGTGCAGAGGAAGACTGTTCAGGAAGTTGACTAGGCCGTGCGCGTGCAGAACCAACCACTGTAAGTGAAAAGATTTTTAAATTCAGAACATAAAATTACTAAAAACTAACCTTGGTAAAAGGAAGAGACAGAAAACTGCCAGTTTTCCACTATATTTTTAAAAATAAGATATGGAATAATAAATTCTGTTCATTAAGCTGACACAGCTAACAGAACTTTTCAAAGTCACGTGCAGACTTAACTTTCCACCAATGTAATTTTAGCTATAAAACTCAAACTGAATAATATACTTAAAAAACAAAGCCAAATTATTTTAGTAACCATTTTAATATATATGTGAACCCCTCTGTGTCTTAAGATTTCATACTATAAAGGTATTTCCCCAAAATATGTATGTATAAAATATTAACCTTAAGAACATTGTCATTTTGAAAAATTTGCACTATTCAGGTATACAGAAAGTAAAAACTTATAAGTTCTTCCAACTCTCTGTATTTCAAATCCCATTCTTTGCTCCTCAAATATGCAAACTTTAGTGAGGATTGTTCCCATGTAGGCATTAGTGAAGAAAGGCACATAAAATTAAACATAAGCAGCAAATTTTACAAAGCAATATAATTTTTGTTTGTTTGCTTTTGAGGCAGGGTCTCTATATAGTTCAGGCTGGCCTTGACTCACTATGCAACCCAGGCTGGCCTCAACTTGCAGCAATCCTCCTGCCTCAGCCTCCCGAAAGCTGGGATTACAGGTGTGCAACACCACACCTGGCCTAAACTATAAATTTTCACAAGACTCAAAGGATAGCATACTCAAAAGATAATGGACTTTCCCCTCTACCTTTACATTTGTGCTGTAATACTTCTGGTCCATCCTATTCCACTATGGAGTACACAGAGACATGTGACTATCACAAATAGTAGTTGTGAACTGCTGAACAGTACAAATAAAATTAATTATGCTTTATATCCTCTGGCTGGAAGCATATGAAAGACTTGAAGCTAACTATAATTTATGCCTGTTCAACTTTTCTTTTGCTGACTGCAAAGCTAAACATTACAATTTTTGGAAATCCCTTGTCCAGAAAATTATGGTAAATGTGATGATTAAATTTACCCTTGTGAAGTCAAGCAGTTGACTCCTTCCCCAATCCATTTTTTAATAATACTTTCTTCAAATTTGCAAAATTATTGAGATGAATTTTAAAATTACATGTTTCATGGAGTTTATATCAATTACATATAATTAAAAATCATTTTAAGTATGACTAATGTTACTATATTAGGAAATCAGGAAAATATCAATCTTAAAGTAAGCTGTGTAAAGTTTAAACAAATTAACATCAAGCAGGCCTGGGGATATGGCTCTGTGGCAGAGCACTTGCCTAGCATATTCAAGGCCATGGGTTCAGTCCCCAGTGCTGCAAAATAAAAAACAAAGCCCAAATAACAAGAGTAATACTTTTGATTTACCTGATCAAGGCTCTATCAAAGAGTCAACAGGCAAAAGAATGAACAAAAAGTTTTAGATTACCTCTATTATCTCTTGGAGGAGGGTCATTCTTAATAGATGCCACAGTCCGTCGATTCTATAGAAGAAAAAATATTCAATGTATTTTCTCCCTTCACTCTCTCTTTCTCTCTCTCTCTATATATATATATTTCACAAACAGCTTTTTAAAAATATTCACAAATATATAAATATATGTATATATCACAAATTTGGCTTCTTTCAAATATTCAGAAATGTGTATGAACAAGGCACTGCTCCAAGGACTTTGTATTGAATTCACTTAATCTTTACATAACCCTACAAAGTCATTATTACTGCTACTCCCATTTTGCAGATTAGGAAACTGAAGGAAAGAGAGGTTTAGTAAGTTTACTATGTTGCTATCCTGCCAAAATAATGTGCAGGCTGAGTATCCCTCATTCAAAATGCCGGAGACAGTAAGTGTTTTGGATTTCTTCAGAGTTTGGAATATTTGCTATGGAATAATAAGATATCTTGGGGAAGGGATGCAATTCTAAACACAAAATTCATTTATGTTTCATATACTTTACAGATATACCCTAAAAGTTATTCTACACAGTGTCTTTGTTGTACCTGCAGTTTGGCTGCAATTCATCATGTGAGGTCAGCTATGGATTTTCCACTTGTAGTAAGTGCCATGTTGGTGCTCAAAAAGTTTCAGATTTTGGATTTGGGGATTAGGTAATAATTTTCATCTTTGGATATCAGGGAGTAGTTAATAAACATGCATTCTAGACAGGTTAGAACCAATGCCCTTTCAAACTCAACTACTGAAAAACCATTAAATATCCACTGCCGGGCTGGGGATTTAGCTCAGCGGCAAAGCACCTGCCTGGCAAGCGCAAGGTTGTGAGTTCGGTTCCCGGTACCGGAGAAAAACCAAAAAAAAAAAAAAAAAAAAAATCCACTGCCAATTACCCTAAAAAGGTTTTACAAAGCCTTTCAAAAACTTGGACACTGCACAAATTAAGGCAGCAAATTTTAGTCCTATTATTTATTAAGACTTCATTTAATTTACTTCAAAAAACAAATAATGCAGTTGCACTCAATCCTCGCTGCATTCAAATCAGAGAGGTACTATTTAACGAATAGCAATATTAGGACCTCCCATTAAATAAAATAAAACAATCTCTGGGAACGGAGCCCAGAAATCAGTTTTAAAAAATTTTCCATGTAATTGTAATGCAAAGCAAAGGCTGCTAATTGTGTATAAGGACAGAAAAACTATGAAGAGCTTCTAAGGTTCTGAAGCTGAATGTAAAAAAAGGGCTAATTATAACTGGAAACTAATGACCTTTAAAGAAGTGACTCTCAGTATGCTTCAGCTATAGGAATTGAAACATCTGACATGTTCATAAACCATACTGTTTTATTGATATTAAGTCTCTATCGCCATACATTTGGATGTTTAGCTACGTCCTCACACAAAAATATCAGTTCCTATAGGCTGAAAGCCAAGCCACAGTCATCTTTATATTGTATCTAGCACAGAACCTGCACAATATAAAAGAAAAAAAAAAAATCAAATGCTTGCTGAGTTAAATACTATGAAATGCAGATTCAACAACTTCAAATGACTACCTGGTGCAAAACGAATTATATTTGTATACAAACTTTTAATAAAGAGTAAAGGATTTTCAGAGAATGGACTGTCTTGCCTGACTACCCTAAAGTACTGGGAATGAAGGAGTGTGCCACTGTGCCTGGCTGCTTTTAATTTTTATAAAGATAAAATTGGTAGGGAAGAAATAGCATGGTTGATAAGTTTATTTTCACAGTATACAAGCAGTTAAACTACACTCAATTTCTCATTTTTTCTTTAATAAACATAGAATTATAATTTTGAAAGACTAATAGAACAGGTATATATTAACAACATACCTGTTAAAATCATATAATTCATTCAACAAATATTGACAACCAAATGGTTTTGACTACTATCTCCTGAGAAATATTCAGTTTCAGGAAAAATCCTAAGAAAGCAAAAAACTTCTATGATCTAACGATTGCTGTAATTGTGTATTAGATAGCCCTAATTCATGAAAGAATGTGGATATACACATGGATGTGGATATATACATGGATTTTTTTGGTGGAAAGAACTACTCAATACTTACAAACATACTCTTCAAACTTGCCAATTTAAAAGCAGAACATACACCCACTCATATACCCAAACTCACACACTGCTCTAAATTATCATCACTAACCTTTACTATTTTGTTTACTTTGGCTGAGGATGTTGGAGGTGGAGGTATTTCTGGACTGGGTTCAATTTCTTCATCAGGTACAAGGTCAGGGTTAAGTGAAAAAATGCTCTCCAGGTCAATCTATGTAAAACACAAACATATTTTGAAAGGGCATTTTGGCATTTAACTTTTCCTTTTTCAAATAAATTTACAGAGTAAATAGCATAACTACAACCTAATGAATGGCATTACTGAGCAAAAACTAGATTGTTTGTAATAATAATCTACATGTATCTCAAGACTCTCCCTGAAAATCACGTTTTATAGCCTTTATGAGTTACTAGTAAGAGTCTATATATATCTAAATAATCTCTTAAAATAGTGTATTATACTCTTGATTATATAAATTGCTAGTAACATAATTACCAACAAAATCATTCATTATTATGGTAACTTTCAAATTATGTGGGCTAAGTTAAAAGAATAGTACATTTTTATCTAGTAATAAAGAGGACTAATGTGCAACCACATAAAGATGTTTAAAGAATTTTATCTGAAAGTTTTTCAAGAAATGAAAAAAGAATATATGCAGTATTTAAGAATTACATTAGTTTTGTTTTGTTCAGAATCTTGATTGCAAGGCTAGACATAGAAGTTAACCCAGTGATCATACCTCTTTGCCTTTTGTATCTCCATTTTCTATCCATTCAACAGTTACACTTTCATTATCTTCATTTAAAGATGTTACCATTGCTTGATGTATTCGACCTGAGTGGGAATAAAACATTTTTTTTTTTGATTCTTTGAGAGAGGGTATCACTACGTAGTCCAGGCAGGCCTTAAACTTACATCAACCTTCCCACTTCAGCCTCCCAAGAACTGGGATTACAGGCATATGCCACCACGCCAGGCAACATACGTTTTTGAAGTAATGAATTATGGAATTTCCAAATATTATCACATATAATTTCATAACTTGTAATTATATATACTTATCTATAAATAAATACATTCATATATTATCTGTTATTTTTCTTAGATATATATTTGTGATGTTATCTTTCTTAAACAGAATTTTTATAGATTAGGAAATGAACTTTGTCCATGGGCACATAAAATTAATTTATTATTCACCAAGTCCAGAAACTCAAGATACTGGATGAGAACAAAAGTTTATTTTCAGTTTATCTGAAAAATGTCACATAGTGACATAGGATACAACTACTAGAAGTATCTAATCTGAGACCTATGGACATCTTGCCTTCTTTTTTAAATTTTAAGTAAAAAATGTTTAAAAATAAAGGAAGTTTCACTGCTTACATATATTAACATTATGTATTTTGTATGTTACCTAAACAATTCCTTTTCACTGAATGTGGCCCCAGCAAGCCAAGCTGGATACCATCTGTTAACAGTCCTACTCATTAGAAAGTTTCCTTATGATGAGCCAAAAATGACTCTGTGGAACCACAACCTAATTTCATAAGGCAATTTTTAATACTATACTAATACAGAGCATTTCCTATTTAAAACTCACTTTTAATCATATACTGTGCAAACTGAAGAAATGACTTGTAAGTTGAGAAATGGAATCTGAGTCCCAAGAAAGAAGGCTAGGAAATACTAATCTAAAACGTCTTCCCCATGTTACCTACCCAAATCTGTTTTCCCTGATCCAAAATACATAATGCATTCATTGTCTTTCCCCTCTTAATAGACTGTGGATCTTATTTATTAGCAACCATAGAGCTAAATACTTATTTTAAATTACCTTCATATAATTTATTTAATATGTATTCATAGTCAGATTATGTACAATTTTTCAAACTATTATAAACAGTGCTATGAATACTGGTATGTAGGTATTATATGTACTTTCCATATCCTTAAAACAAATTCTTACAATCAGAACAACAGATTTCCCACGTACATATTTGTATACAAACACACACACATACACAGAGTTACCACTTATTTCACCTTACCCATGCATCTGATCACTCAAGTAAGGTCAGAAACTATTTGTTAGTTATCTGTATCATCAATATTACCTAATAAAAGGCTGACAATATGAAATTTTATATGTATTTCTTAAATGAAACCTTCAGGATTTAATTTACCTTAGGATAACAGCTTAAAAAACAGATATATACATATGACAAACAATGTTATTGTACTACAGAATACAGTACCTTTAAAGAAAATGTGGGCATTATAAAACTTTGGTGTTTTTTACGCATGAAATTACTGTCAAGCACTACGTCTTCTATATTGGATCATACAAAAATTTGCAGAAGTAGTACATGAATATAATCTTGTAAAAAATGTAAATACTGAGGATATACATGCTCACAACTGTACACTGCCACTACTACTTTTTTTACTCTTCCCATCACAGTATCTATAGACTTACCTACCTATTAACAACTATCTAACATTCAGTGTATCAGAATTCAATTATTACTTTACTAGAAGTAATTAAATTTCCAAATTGCTCTCCATTTTTTTTTTTACACTCCCAACAGTGAGGCCAATTTCTCCATATTCTCAACACTATCATTAATCTTAAATTTTAACCAACTGATATATCAGATCCATCCTTAAGCTAAGAATTCCACTGCTTGGTGTAAGATACCTGTGTTTTGTATCACTGTGATACTCTCCCAAACAGTCTCCCTGTCTCCAACAAGGCTGTCCACACATAAACCAAAATGTTCTTGGTTAAAAACTAAATGAAGGGCCAGTGGGGATATAGCTCAGCGGCATAAGTGCCCGCCTGGCAAGTGAAAGGTCCTGAGTTTGATTGCCGATAACAAACAAACAAACAAACAAACAACAAAACAAAAAACTAAATGAGATTATGGCTTTGCTCATGACCCGGCAGTAGCTCCCCATCTGGCAAAGTAAAAGCTGAATTCTGTCCTATGGTGTGTGTCTTGGGGGAAACACGGGGGTGGGCAGCGGTTAAACCCAGGGCCTTTACATTGAGCCACCTCCCAGCCCAAAAGTTTTAAATTTTCAGTCTCAGTAAGTCACTAAGTTGCACTGGGCTCAAACTTGTAATCGTTTTTCCTCAGCCTTTCAGAATGCTGGGATTACAGTGGGCACCATCACATGCCCCACTCCCAATGGTCTTTTAATGACCTATTAAAAAGTTCTATATGATCTGACCCCTTGTACCTGTGAGCTCACTCATCCCTCACTACAGTAATTCTCTTTTAACTGATTGCTCCCTGTCTCACACAATATTACTTCCGCTCCCACACAAAAAAAGATGGGTGAAAGACTTAAATGTGAAAGCAACTGAATAAATGCTGTCATTTACTGAGATAAGTGGACACTGAAGGAGAAGCTGGTCTTTAGGGGTGGAGGGAAATGATGAACTATCAACTATTGGGAGGAACGAGAAGGGAGAAGCTTATTAAAAAGAGAAATTAGATCACTCTTACTGCAATTTGCTCTGAAGAGAAATTAGGTAAATAACTAAAAGTGACTGTCAGTTGGGCCATCCGGGAAATGTTGAGGCAAGAACACAGGAGAGATTCAATGTGAAAGATGAAAAGAAAAGTGCACTATCGGACTGTTTGTTCACTACCACGACAAAAGTACCGCACATAACAAAAGGTGAAAATTTTTATTCTGGCTCACAGATTTCAGTGGATGGTTGGCTAGTTACATCGTGGCAGAAGGGCACGGTGGAACAAAGCTATTCATGTCATGGGCAAGCCAGAAAGCAGAGAGAGAAAGAGCCAGAGAGGAGGGACTGAGGATAAGATAAACCCACCTCCTAACAGCCCACTGAGCTACATGACCAGTCACTTCTAGGCCCCACCTCAACACACTGCTGTGCTGGGGATCAAATCCTTAATACATGAGTCTCTGGTGGACAATTCATAGCTATCCATTGGTCCCTTATAATCACAGTATTTTTTCCAACCTACTTATAAAGAAAGTTAGTGCAGGAAATGTCACCTATTAAGAATGAAGTAAAAAAATAAAGTTTTGGGAAGTACACCAAGCCCTCTAGAATATGTCCCCAATCATTATTCCTTCAGCTCACTTTGAGTGAATTTTTTTTTTGTACTGGGAATCCAACTCACGACCTTGTGTTGCCAGGCAGGTGCTGTGCTGCTGAGCTATATCCCCAGCCCTCCAATCATTATTCCCTAATGGAATGTCTTGTGGTTTCTTTATTGAAACTTTATAAAATGTACTTATCTCTCAATGCAAGATTTTTAGCCAATGTTTATATATGAAAAAATTCCAACTAGGTACATGTCTTTAATCCCAGCTACTTGGGAGGTTAAGGTGGAAAATGTGAGTTCGAGGCCAGCCTGGGCAACATAGCAAGATCCCCCCATTTAAAAAAAAAAAAAATTATGTTTATGTATGCCAAAACTCAGTATTTTAAGCAAAAGGGTGTTGAAGAAAAGTTGTATTGGGGCTGGGGATTTAGCTCAGCGGCACAACACCTGCCTGGCAAGTGCAAGGTCGTGAGTTTGATTCCCGGTACCGGAAAAAAAAATCAAAGAAAAGTTGTATCAATATAATTTACAGACTGTCAGAATCACACATTTTTTTTTGTACCAGGAATCAAATTCACAACCTTGTGCTTGGCATGTAGGTGCTTTGCTGTTGAGCTATAGCCCTGGCCCCCATAACTCATTTTTTAAAAAAACTATTCCAAGTACCAAAGTGATATAAAATGTAGGCATGATGCTTACTCTAGGTATGTTTGTCTCCTCCAAAATTTAAGTTGAGGCTTAATTTCTTAATGCAGAGTTTTTAAGAGTTGCAGCTTATCAGGAGGGGTTTGGGTCACAAAGATGGAGCCCTTATGAATGGATTAATGCCACAAGTGATCTCTCACTCTCTCACAGGACTAGTTACTGCTCCAAGTGGGTTGTATAAAGTTCAGCTTTTTCAGCTTTCTCTTGTCCCCTCCCCATCATGTGACCTCCGTTCCACATGTACCTACCTTCTCTTCTGTGAGGCCCTTACCAGTGGCCAAGAAGATGCTGGTACTGTATTTTGGACTTCAACAAGTAGGGTTGTTTCTATTACAGTATCTGAAAATGTAAATGTGGCTTTGGAATTGAATAAGGTACAATGGTAGGAAGTTTTTGGAAAAGCAGGCTAGATGAAGCCTAGAATGGTGATTCTATTAAAGGCGCAGGAGAGTGAAGAGTCTGGAACTTAGTGATCATGACCAGAATGACAACATAAATGGTAAAAGCCATTCTGATGAGGTCTCAGATGGAAGTGAGGAATATCTTATTGGGAACTACAGCAGAGCCCATTCTTTTTTGGGGGGTTGGGGTGGTCAAACTCAGGGCCTAGTGTACAGTAGGCAAATGCTCTATCTACCACTGAGCTACTTTCCCAGTTCTAAGCCCATCTTTGATGAATTAGTATAGCTAGCGGAAGAAATTTCTAATACAGAACTGAGTGATTACTTTGCTTACACTAAGATTCAAGAATAAAGGAAGGAAATTAAAGTAGAAATTAAAAGTAGAAGGTAATTAAAGTAGAAATTAAAAATAGAAGGTAAAAATTTGGAGAATTTGAAGCTTGCTCAAGTAAAGAACAAGTGTGCAAGGATGTGGCCCAATTACCAATTAGTAAAACAATAGCAGAACTAGAAGGGAACCAAGTATTAGTTATCAGGACAATAGGGAAAGGGCTAGAAGGTACTTCAGAGATGGACCAGGCCACTAAAAAAGTGTTCTGAGAGCTGACTTGACCTTGTACATTCTAGATGTTCAAGTGGTCCCAGGTACAGCTCAGGCCACTGTTCTGGAGACTGTAGTTCAAAAGCCTTGCTGGTATCCACATGACGCTAACCTGGCAGGCGTGCAAAATGTAGGCACTGTGATAACAACTTCTAACTAGATTTCAAAGGATATTAAAAGTACCCAAGAGACCATGCAGAGACCTTGGAAGGAGCTACTGAGGAAGGCCCCCAGTAGGACAATGCCTGTAAGAGCTGTGAGTGTGGGACTGTTGTTAAGTATCCTAAAAGAGTCCTATAGTAGTGTAACACGTAGGAAAGCTACATGGATCAGAGTGCAAAACTAGTGTGAGAGAGTAGCCACATAGGCTAAATCCAGCCAAGCTGTGGAGGCAGGGCTGCCTGAGGCTGGCCTTTGGGCTCAGTGTCCAGGAAGCAGGATATGGAGTAAAAAATTATTGTGGAACTTAGATTTAAGGCCCACCCTGCTGGATCTAGGACTTGCTTTGGGCAAGTTTACTTCTTTGTTCTTACCTCTCTCCTTTTTTGGAATTAGAATGCTTACCCTGTGATTGTTTTACCATTCTATTTTGGAAGCAGCTAAGTTTTTTGTTTTTTTTAAAATCAGGTTCAGAGCTGGAAGAAGTTAAGACTTTGGGACTACAGGGTTGGGATCATATTCTGTATGTTTAGAAGAACTTTAGTTTTGAAGGAGAGGTAGAATAGGATTTGTCCCTACTCCAAACTCATTATGAGGCTTACCTTCTCCCAGGAGATTCTCAATACATTTGAAGTAGGACTTCATGAATGGATTAATGGCATCTTTTTAGGGAGTGGAAGAGATTGTTATGAAGTTCAGTTTCCTTGGTTTTCTCATATCCACTTGCTCTCCTGTCTTTCCATCAGGCATGCAGCTGCATGAGCTCTTTACCAGAAGGTATGCAGATAGAACTACCCAATGTTGGACTTCTAGCCTCCAGAAACATGAGCTAAATAAACTTCTTATGTTTATAAACTACCCAGTTTCAGGTATTACATTGTAGCAACAGACAACTGATTAAGACAATGTTTTAATCATAGTATGAGGAGCTATCTTTTGACATGTATTTGTCCTAAATGTATTTTCACAGTGTTTTATATTTATTTAGCCCTCTGTTTTGTGTAGTGGTGAGTGAATTCCAAATTATTTCAGAAAATGTAGAAGAAAACACTAGGAATGGGTAAAAGGTGATTACAATGAAGAAAAGATTTTATTGTGTATAAACAAAATTTGATTTATTATTAGTTGACCAAACACGACAGCATTTTACTTACATATAAGCAATTCACAGGATCAACTACACCTCTAAAATAGGCTGGCATAGTGGGCTGATGATACATTACAATTTTTTCACATTTAAAACAATGCAAACAGGCTCCCAGGAACCATTTTCACACACATCTAATTTTTAGGAATAGCTTATTGACATCAAATGGTCACATCTGCGGATTGATAAAAACAGTACTCTCAGAGGTTTCTGCCAGGAACCAGTAAGATGTTCAAATATCTCATGCCACAATTGTTCTTAGAAGAAACACAAAGTTTAAATTTAATGATTTGATCTTAAAAACGGCAACTTCATTAGTTCATTCTAATAGAAAATTATGTCATCTCAAATTTAGATATCAATAATTTATAAAAATATAAACTACCAAATAAAATGTGTAAGTATTTGTGAAATCATACCCTTTATTTCAAAGCCATTTTATATTTAGTTCAATGTTTTATTATTACCAAGTTACAAAAAAAGTCCAGATTTCACCTTTTAAACAAATGTTAGTAAATACTACGACAAAAGATTTTTTAAAAGAAGAAAACCACAAATAACTGATTAGAAGACTCTGTCCAAGTTGAGGCTATTTTGCACCAATGAACAAAAATAAATACATGTATTTCATATTTTTAGGATCTTCTAATCTTTAAAATTAAGATGGTTATTTAAGATTGGTATTAGTGCTACATAATTTGCCCATGTATTTATTGAACTGTCAAAAACAAGTTTGACACGTTGACAATTGCCTTTTGGTCTCTGAAAACAGAATCCTATTATATGTTTCCTAGTTCACAGCTGAATTCATAGCAGCTGTGAAGCTAAGAAATGCCAGCAACCAATTAGGCTGGCATAAACCTTGTCTAGCATATAAAGTATAATTTGGTTGTAAAAGTAGGTGGCAAGAGCCAAAACGAACCAACCAAAAATACAAATAAAATTTCATTGTAAGTATTTAAAAATCAGAATATTTATACCTAAAAAATACACACTTTGATGATGATAGTGTTAGAACACTGGAATATAAATTTAAAAAAAAAAACAACTCTTTTCAGATCTAGGCAGTTTTTAAAGATTGCAGCTGTTCCTGACATACCCAGGATCACAAACTCAGTGCTTTTTTTCCTATTTCTAATTATCCTAATCACAGGTTTGAGGGTATACATGAGCACACATGAAACAAGTCTTCCCAAAAAGTGCTCATTATTTTTATCAGTTCCTCTTAAGATTTTTTTTAATGATTTTTCTTTTATCATTTTAAAACCTTAATAAAAATTTCAAAACTTAAATATGTAAAGATAATAAAAATTTCAATTATAAGACTGTTTACAGGGTGATTTCCAAATCTTTTCAAACTGTTAAGACCTACTGGTTCTGTTTGAAAAGTAACTTTTAAAATTTACATACTTTGAAAAAACTAGCCACTAGTGATTCATTCATATATACATACCTTCATTCATATATATCTTATATATGTATATTCACTCATATAGACACATGCATTTCTAGCTTATATGCCAATAAATTTAAATATAAAGTTCTTTAGTATATGTATTCCCTTTTGTTCATTTTGTCTGTTTTTTTGAGACAGGGTCTCACAATGTAATCTAAACTGGCTTCAAACTTGTCTCTTCTTGCCTCAGCCTCCTGAATGCTGGTTACAGGCATATGCCATCACATCTAGCTTACATATATCTATTTTGCTAAATCCTTTAGTAATGTCCCAATAATCAATCAGAATAGCACTGTATAATTTGAAAGGATACATACACTTTCAAAAGTACACTAATAAAATCTAATTATCTTCTGTATTTCTCAGGCAAGAACTGAGGGAAACATGCATAAATATCCATTCTCAGAACAAAGGAGCAAGTTTTATTATTTTTCCACATTCAGATAAGTGCCTGGCATAACAATGTGATTTCCAGAGGGTGAGTAAAAATGAACATGCTTACTCAAAGTAGTTAGAAAACAGATATCTGAAAGGCATACTTTCTTCCAAGTTAGTTCCTACCAGAAGAGAATCCTGACAACCTATCTTAGAACACACTGACCTCAAAACTTTTGTCACTTTATATGACTGATTAAAAACTCTTAATTCAATACGTTTCTCATTTTCTTAAACAATGTTGCATAAAATATTGATTCTAACCAACTGTATATTTAGTTATAAGAACCAAGTGCCAATGTAGAATGCAAATCCAAAGATTTGAGCCCATCTTTCCCAACAGTTATAGCAAAACATGTTATGCTGATTAGCTTTTTGTGCGTGTAAGAATATTTCAAGGTTGCCTTTTAAAATGTAATTCTTTTCTTCAAATTAGTAAAAGGATTCTAAAAGGCTGCTCCTTCAGAACACAAAAGTAATGTATCTTTTTAATAAATTTACAATATAATGAGCTAATATTGTTAAGAGTAATATGAGAAAAAGTTGGGGAAATAGAGATTGCTAAATATTGCTTTAAAATAATGACTAAATATGACAAAGATTCTACAAAAAGCATTACTTAAAAAAATGGAAGGCACTCAATTACACAGCAATATTCATACATTACATCTTGCATTTTCTAACTACCTCAAAATGGTTCATAATTTATTTATGTTCTCTCTATATATTACTGTGCTTAGATGCCACTAACCAGTGAAAGAGAACAGAAAGACTAGTGCTCACACAGCAGAGATGAGTAAGAGATCCAGAAGAAGTCAAACTCTCAAACTGATATTCAGGTTTTTCTTAGCTAATTTAAGCAGTGATGAAAAGAATCCTTAATGAGGACTATGTAAGCACTACACCTTCTTCAACAGCTTGGGTGGAACAAGGATCCATCAGAGAAGGGCATAAATAATGCTTCAGCTGACTCTGGTAACAGTGTCGTTACTGTTCAGCAAATCCCTGGAGAGAGTGACTTTGCCAAAACAGATGTTCCTGTTTTGGTGTATCACACTTTAAAAAGTTACTGTTTATAATTTAAAAGCCCTAGCATTTCCTTTATTAGACTTTAAACACAAAGCTGGAATCTTCACTAGCAGAGAAGAGGAGGAATGACAAATCTTATACTTTGGAGAAGAAAATATGATTGAAGAATGTAACAAACTTTGCTAACAATTTGGGTAGAATTATAATTTGGAAAAGCCCACTGCATTGCATAGCTTTTTAGAGAAGCTGGAATCTGAATTTCTAAAAGATAATAAGAAAAATATTGAAGGGCTATGATACCATAATAAATATTAAATCATTGTAGTTTCCTGATATTATTTTGCATATATGGTGTTGGGGTAAGGGAAGATTAAACAACTGTCCAAAGCCACTTGTGAAGAGAACATAAAAACATAAATTCTTAAATCATACTAAAATTATGATTCTATATGAAATAGTAAACAGGTTCAAACACACAGCACTGACAAATACACTGCATGAAGTTCACTAGTAAGTAAAGTTGATTAAATAAATCTTAACACCTAAGAACTCCAAGGAGAAGGTTATTCTTTGTATCTTCATTTCCTTGGGTAACAGACTATCCAAAATGTATCTTTATTCATTTATTAAGAATTAAAAGATGTGCTCTCTAAAATACCATAGAATTTTATATGGTGGTGTTAAAAAATATTGTGGATAGGTCCTCAGTTTTGAAGATCTTTTCACAAATGTTCTGCTGGATATATTGAGCAATGTTACCTAATTATTCTCCGGATTTTGAATTTGGAAATACCAAATTCAAAAGGGAATTCCATACCAATACAGCCCCGCTATTCTACAATTTTTTTCACAGCTACATGTAGATATTATCATCTCCTATGTGTAAGTGCATTCTAGTGCATTCAACAAGAGATAGAGATCTGGTAGAATGTTTTGCAACAGTCAGTGTAATGATCTATTTCCCCCAATAATTTGTTACCACTATACATGCTACAGAAACCTGTGATAGTAGTGGCTCTGAGCCAGATCAATTTCTAATTTCAATGCATAGATAATCTGAACCTGGATTAGGACAATCATTAGCACTACTTTAAGCCTTTTTAACCACTAGAATAAGATGCAAAATACCGAATTCTGTGTGTCTACAGAAAAAAGATACACAAATAAGAGTGCAGTCCTAGAAGCTCAATGTGGAAAGGCTAAAGTGAGGCTATCAGTTTGGTTTTGTACATACCAAGTTTGAGTTGTCTATCAAGTGCACTGTCTGATATTCTGGGGATGGTCCAAGATTAAGATAAAAGTTTGTGCACTGTCAAATATGGATAACAAGAGGAGTGATAATGCCCCCAAAGGGCTGAAAATTGGCTCTTGGAAGGGAGATCTTAGATATGATGTATGGCCTTCTAAAGGGCCATAGTACATAAACAGATGCAAAATATATCTATAATGTTAATATTACACTGGAGATGGGGGAAATTATCAAGATCCAGAAACTGTCAGAAAAAAAAGAAAAACCAGAGTGGTCTTATTTCAAGGAAGAGTTAATGAACTGTCAAATTCTGTTAACAAATTAAGAGCAATGCCCAAAAGTGCAAGAGGGGTCAAGAAGGTAGTTTGTTTTGTTTTAGATGGAACAAAAAATAGCACTTGCAATGTTGAAATGATTCAGTAGAAGCCAGACATAGTGGCACAGGCCTGTAAGAGGATGGCAAGTTTAAATTTTGCCTGGGGAATTTAGCTCAGTGCAAAGGTCTTAGGTTTAATATCCAGTCACTCTCTCTCCCTGTCTGTCTGTCTGTCTCTCCCTCTCCCTCTCCCTCTCTCTCTCTCTCTCTCTCTCTCACACACACACACACACACACACACACACACACACAAAGGAAAGCAACAGCACAGAGAGGCCCACTGAAGTTATTTGGGCAGGAAAGCAAGGATATGCTCTAGTGCAGAAGCAGAGGAAATGGGCCTAAAATAGGAACAGAAACAACATATCCATGCAAAGTAAGAAATGCAGAGATATAGGCACAGATCCTTGTAGTTGGGTAGAAGTGGCAGGCTTGTGGTTCTAGTTGCTTTTATTTTTCAGTGGTTAAATGGAAAGCAAAGTCATCTACTGAGAATGCAGGTGAGTTAAAAGCAAAAGTCTTCAAAGAATGAGGGAAGCTGACAATGTTTATGGAGTTTCTATCTTGAGAAAAGAGGTAAACAGTGTCCATTAACCAATATACAGAACATAAGAACGACAGAAATTGGGTATAAAGACAAAAAATATTTAGAAAATATTTTAAATTCTTCAAAAATTAGTTTTCAAAGAACTTAGAATACTGGCAGGAAATCCACGTGATTGATAATATTGAAAAGGCAGATCTGAAACTCAAGACAAAGATAGGGTCTATAGAAGCATTTAAAAAAATTTACTAAAAAATTTTACAGTATCATGAAAAATTGAAAACTTTTACAATATATTATAAACTCCAGTTTCACCACTTTTCAACACATGATTAACCCTAATGCTACTCTTCCCACACCCCAACTGTTTATTTTGAAGCAAATCCCAGATACCATATCAATTTATCTATTTACCTCAGCATTCACAGAGATAGAATTTTACGGGTTTTTAGTATTTTCCTTTTTAAAAAATACTTTTTAGTTCATCTTTCTATATGTTTTAGCACAGGCAGTATGTCTTTTAGTGAACTAAATCACATCATTTATGTTTTAAAATAATATTAAAGATATTATCATTAAAAAATAATTTTACTGTAGTTCAAGTTTAAATTCCATTTGCCATGTATCTTTTTACACTTGCTTTTGTGTTATCCTTACTATAGTCTTTAAATCCTGTCACATTATGTCACAGACACATACCTGCATAAGTAAGAAGCAATCTTCTCCTATCTTCAACTCTGGTTACAAAAACAGGTGACTGGGTTAGGAATACAGCTCAGTGGCACAAACGCCTGCCTGGCAAGTGTGAGGTCTTGAGGTCAATTCTCGGTGCCAAAAAAGAAAATTTTTTTTCAAAAACAGGTGACTTTAAGACCAAGATTTCAACATATTTCAAACCCTTATTCATCCTGCACCAAAGAACTGCAGTGTATTGTTGATAAATGTTAAGTTAACTGGCTTTCTACGTAGAAAGATGGAGAATAAATGTTAAGGTAAAGGAATATATGTGAACATCTTAGAGGATACAGTCTATCAGGAAGGACTACAGAAGTAAAGCTTAAAGCGAGACCTCATGTTGAATTAGACAATGGTTTCAAGATGTAACAAAAAGCATAAGCAATAAAAAAAAAAACAGATAAAATGAATTTTGTCAAAATTAAAAACCTGTATCCTTTAAAGGAGTCTCTCATGAAAGGGAAAAGACAACCACAAACCATTTCCAAAGCTGTATTAGATAATGGAGTATTATTCAGGATACATAAAGAAGTTATAAAACTTAACAGTAACAAGACAAATAGCTAGTAGTTCAGGCTGCTCTTGAATTCACTATGTAGGTCAGGTTAGCTTCGAACTCACAGTGACCCTCCTGTCTCAGCCCTCCAAGTACTTAGATTATACCCATGTGCTACCATGCCAGGCAACAAACCAATTTATAAAATAGGGCAAAAAAAAACAAGGTGTAGGGGCACATGCCTAGAAATCCCAGCTCTTCAGGAGGCTGAGGCATGAGGATCATAAACTCTAATGCCAGCCTCAGTCATTTATTGAAATCCCATCTCCAAATAAAATAAAGGTTAGGGATATAGCTCAGTGATATGATACTTGTCTAGCATGCCTGACAACTCGTGTTCAATCTCCAGTACTACAAAATACAAAAAATAAAATCCAACCAAGCACAGTGGCTTATAATCCCAGCTAGCTGGAAAGGAAGATGGAAAAGTTTAAAGTAGCCTAGGCAATTTAATAAGACTATCTCAAAACAAAATAAAAAAGACTGGGTGGGGATGTAGCTCAGTGTCAGGGTACTTCCCTCTCATGACCTGTGATTCAATTCCTAGTACCACCAAAAACAAGAAAAAGGTAAGAGAGAGGAAAGGGAAAGGAAAAGAAAACATTTCTCTAAAACTGCTAACAAAAATTGACAAATGATCAGTGAGCACATGGGAGGTACTCAACATCATAATAGAAATGCAAATCAAAACTATAATAAAATACCATTTTATACTTACTAAGACAGCTATAATAAAAGCTGGGAGTATAGCTCAGTGATGAGTATATGCACAGCATATTTGAAGGCCAGCATTAAATATACACACCCGAAGACAATACCAAGTTTTGTCAAAGATGTGGAGAAATTGGAACCCTCAAGTACTACAGATGAGAATGTACACTGTGCAACCAGTTTGGAAATTAGTATGTAAGTTCCTCACAAAGTACACACTGAGCTATATGATCCAGCAAATCCACTCCTATGTATATACCCAAAAAAAGAAATGTCCACATAAAAAATTGTACATAATGCACTAAAAATACCACTGAATTGTACGCTTTCAAAATGCTGTATATACTTTAAAAGGATGCTCAAGTTTATTAATTTGAAAACTGTAATGCTTACTTTCAAAAACATTTAAGAAATTTTTTTGAGACACATTTTCTACCTTAGTCATCACAGATCAACTGTAACTAAAACACTAGAGTTTACATGTTTTCTATATTTAGTTATTTATTATTATTTTATTATAATTATTATTATTTTTGCTTTTATCTTCGTGAGACAGGGCTCCACTATGCAGTTCAGGTTGGCTTTGAACTCACTTTGTAGCTCATGCTGGCCTGGAACTTCCAGGCATCCTTCTGCCTCAGTCTCCCAAGTACTGGGATTACAAGCATTTACCACCATGTCGGGTTTCCATCATATATTTAGAATTTAAAAAATTTTGAAAATCAGACATGCTATTTCTTATGAGCTACTTCGACTTTAGAAAAAAAATTATAGATACTGTCTGAACTTCATAATTGTATAAAAAATTGTAGGAAATCTCAAAAATGTGATTCACTGTGTGGACAAAGGTATGAAGAAACAGGCATTTCTGCAGCTAGGAAGGTAAAATGCTCTATCAAAATTACAAATATACAATTCTCTGACCCAGTGAGTCTACTTATAGGAATTTATCTTGCACAAATATTCACATATGTATGAAATAATAGTTCATGATTGCTAAATGTGGTTTTAACTGTATAGCAGCAACAGAGCTGGCACAAATGTAAATATAATAAAAGACTGATTAATTTTGTTATATTTAGTCACTAATAAAATGCAGCTATGAGAAAGACTGGTACTATTATTTGAGTGCCTAGAAGTTCTCCAACATATTGCATAACAATAAAATTAAGAATCAAAATTACAACATACCATCTATAGGAAAAATATACATATTTACACCAACCTATAATACATGTAGATATACATACACACATTTTCTTGTAGGTGGAAAAAAGTTCTGCATTAAAAAACAAGAAGTTAACAATACTGTCTTTCAGAAGAAGAAATGGGTAGCTGGGGGGCAGCACGCAAGGATGGAGGTTTTCTAATACATAATCCTTTGGAACTTAAGTGCTAAGCATGGACTACAATGCTACTCAAAACACATAATTCAATTTAAAAGGCAAATTTAAAGTATACATTAAGAATACTGGCATGTACCTTGCCATGTCATGCTCTTAATGCCTGAAGGATGAACACCACAAATCAGCTTTTTTAAAAGAATGTTAAAACTTGAATTGAATAGTGAAGAAGAGTAGCGCTTTAGTTCACTTAATCACTGGTTTGGCAAAAAGGCAACTTAAAAGTACCTAAAGGCTATGTACTACACAGAATGAATATAGTAGATATAGTGCCTGACCAGACATAATTAAATAGATAATACACACTCATAAGCACTTTGACAGCATAAGCTGAGGGGACTCGAAACAAAACACAGCAGGGAACTCATCCGTGTCTAGGAATCATGGAAGGACAAGAATGTTTCAGGCAAAAAGGAGAAACAGCAGTTAACTACGTTAGATATGAGTGTTCCTTTAAAAGTTGCATCTAGACCAGGGACTTCAAATCTTTTAGAGACACCAAACTGCAACCCAAAACCCACTTCTTTACTGACAAGTGCAACACTGCAATTAAATCTGAATACTGAGATTTTAGTTTAGAAAAAACAAAACAAAACATACATTTACATCTTTTGTCTTAAAAGAAAAACGGCACGCACGCCATGGGTTCACCACCACTGATGCACAGTACAGTGTGCCTCAAATAAATAGTATGAATGAGAATGGAAAGGCATAGTTACTCAGAAATAGTAACTAACTTAAAAATAGACCTGTGAGGAATTTGCTGCAACAGCTAAGACGTAAAACCAGTCTGACCAAAGTTACTGTGGTAGGGATGGAAAAAGCACATGAAAAAGGTACCGTGAGCAGTTAAAATATTAAAGAGAACCTGGGCTACGATATAAGTCAGTAGCAACACACTTGCCTAGTACATGTGAGGCCCTGGGTTCAATATCCAATACAGAGAACAAGCAAACAAATAAAAAAAGTAAGGCACAGTGGCTCACACCTGTAATCCCAGCTACTTGGGAAGCTGAGGCAGGAGGACTGCAAATTTGAGGTAGCCTACGCAACTTTAACTCAGTGGCTTGCACAAAGCTCTGGGTTTAATCCTTAGGACTGTAACACACGTACATACACACAGAGATACACAGGTAGGTAGGTATATAGGTAGGTAGGTAGGTAGGTAGGTAGATAGAGAGAGAGAGAGAGAGAGAGAGGAGGAAGGAAGGGAGCGAGGAGGGAAAGGAAAGAGGGAGGCAGGGAGACCTCAGGGTATGAGATGAAGAGAGAACAGGAGTCAAGCAAACACCTAGTTTTTGCTTGACTGAGTTGGGCAGCAGGGTAAATGGAAGTGAAGAGAGAGACATTTAAGTAGATTTGGGGAAGAGCTCACCTGAACACACTGAATTTGAGATAATTATGAGACATTCAAGCATAGATACTTAGCAATCCATTAGATACACAAACATCGCATGTATGCGGCCACCTTCAGTTGAAGAGAAGCACTTGTTTTACCAAGGCAATGAATTCATATGAGCAGAACTTCTGGGTTAGGACCAACCTCTAAGGTACACTAACTATTAGGAAATGGAGAAATGAGCACCTATAAAGATTTGGAAGGAAGATTTGAACAGGAGGAAAATAAGTTCTACCACACTTACTTTTAATTAAGGAATGGCTCTTAACAGAAACCCAGGAACCTGAAAGGCTAAAAAGCAATGTTTCCCTCCTCATAAAAATTCAATCCAAAGCCCATATAAAGAAAATACCTATACAGTTAGGGTCATGTTATGATCAATTCTTGATATCAGCTATGACTGAAAGAATAAGTTTAAACGCAATCCAGATATAATCTCAAAACAATTTCCAACAGGTCTATCCTAAATCTGGACAAGCCCCCAAATCAGCTTCTTGTATTATCAGGCTCCTAACACATTGCCATAATCTAACAGATTTTCCTGGTAATATCACTGCTCATCTAGTAAGAAGCATCTTTCTATCTAAACTTCTGAAAAACTTGTGAGCAAGAAGGCCTAAACTTAGGCAACGGCAAAGATTGAAGATGACTAGAACTTCTTTTCCCAAAGAAATTATAACACTACACAGCACTTACACTGGGTATAACAGCTATTCATATTTTGTTGTAATTGACAGTGATTTTTTTGAGGGAAAAGCCTGTTATATCTTCAAAGACATCAGATAAAGGGACACATAATGGTCACCCAGCAAACACTAGCTAGAGTCATAAAAACACTTGGAGGCAAAACATACCCTGAAGAAAAGAAAATTAAGTGTTATGTAACTACTCATCTGACACCAAGTCCTAGCACAGCCTAGGACACAATGAACTGTAAAAGAAATGCATGTAGAGAACCTTGGAGGTGGATGATCTATGTTCTAGGCTCAGATGTTTTATTTACTTTATGTTTCACCTTGGACAAGTCAATTTCCTTACTGCAACAGTACAAGCAAGTTTTGACAGGTAACAGTATTTCAGCAAGGGGCTGTCCAGTAGCTAAATTCCAAAACTTTACCTCACTCATTAGGATCTCTAATTTGTTCTCACAACTACTGATTAGTTGTAGTTGTTCTCACTACTACATCATTACATTCACTTCTCCTTAGTGGTCCACAATGAATGGTTTAAGAATACTATCAAAAGGTTTAACAATACTACCACCCCCTCCCACATAAATACATGTAGTAGTTCGCACCCCAACTCACTTCCATGACATGAAACATAATTACATTTCATGTGCCTCTTTTATGGTGGAAATTCCCTATCATTTAACACAGCAGATAAGCCTCTGCTCAAATTCAATCTTAGCTGATCTGATCTGAGGGATGGATGACACTTCTAGACACACTGCTTGGACATTAGTCATGGCATTTCAACTAACTCATTATGTCTATGGACTGAAATAAAGAAACTGGGCAAAGGTTGCCAAACATAGCTGAATCCTTCTTACTACATTACAGCTCATCTAAAAATTACTCTTGTCAGCATAGCCTAAATCTCTTACGCTGCCCAAGACACTATTTATGACAAAACTAAAGACACAAAGCTCCCATTTTAAATGCATAGTTGATCCTCATTCTTAAAATATTACAAATTTTATTAAGAATTGATCCTCATTCTTAAAATATAAATTATCATTAATCAGTCCAATATTTCAAGAGTGACTTTGATTTTTAACACCCAACGTTTATAGAGCCTTCCTTTCAAATTCAGAGCAAAACTGAGCAGAATATAGATTTCCCATATATCTACTTCACTCGTGCACTGAGCCTCTCCTACTGTCAATGTTCTGTACTAGATACACCTATTAGAACTGATGAACCCACACTGATACACCATTATCATCCACAGTCCCTCCTTAAACTGGAATTCATTTTTGCTACTTTACTTTCCAGAGGTTGGCAAATATATGTCATGTTACTTATTGTTATGCAGCTCATTATACAGAATAATTTCACTATCTAAAAACTGTCTATGTGCTGCTTATTCATCTTTCACTTAACTCTTTTTAACTCCTAAACTGCAAATAGCAGGTAAGAGATTCTAAACACTGAAATCGTCCAGTCATAAGGGTGGAGAAGCGAATATAAATGTTGGGGCAGAAAAAAAACAGGCCAAACCTAAGAGCAAAGAAAAGGTAAAGGAGAGCTCTATTTTGGGAGGGTGGGATACTAGGGACTGAGCCAAGGGCCTGAAGCACACTAAGCATATGCTCTACCACTGAGCTACGCAACCAGCACCCACCCCCAGCTCCATTTCAAGAATCAGAAGTCTTCATCCCTTAAAGAGCTGAAGCCAGATTTTTTTTTTTTTAAAAAAACTTGGGACTGAACCCAGAACCTTCACCATAAGCTACATCATCAGCCCTTTTAAAATTTTTAAATTTTAAATAGGATCTTCATAAAGTGCTAAATTGCCCAGGTTAGGCTCAAACTTATCCTCTTGCCTCAGCCTCCCAGAATGCTAGAATTACCAGTGCAAGCCAACACACTGAACATGAAGCCAGGTTTTTTGTGTGTCCTTTTCCTTTCTGCTCTGTCAAAGAAATTCTGCAGGTGTCTTGGCTGAATCTTAAGGCAAAACAATTAGTTACAACTCAAGTAATTTTTGCTGCATGTAAGTATTTACCTAATGGAAGCAACACATACCTTAAACTGCCTTTTAAGTTAACAGTATCAGTAGCAAAAAGAAGCCTGAGCTGAATGGATGGTCTATTTGATATTACATTGTACATAAGCTCTACGGTCCTCTACAGCTGTATTCATGAATAGGATTAGCTTGATTACACAGAACTGAAAAGATTTTATAACCCACAATCAGATTTTCCAAATGTGAAGTCCAGTTCTTTCCAACTCATCTAGTCCTTTTCTCAGCACCAGTGATATATCACCATATAATGATTCTTTTAACAGTATATTCTGCATCTTATATGTTCTTTAATCATTGTTCACCCTTCTAGACTGATACAATCTTATCCACTCTAGCTCTCATTTTCAATATTACCCTCCCTATAATCTATCACTAATCACTGGTTAACTCCTATTACTGCTTTTAGGAGATTAAGTCTTATAGTAGCTTTCAAGTGTCCTAGAAATTAATTCCAAGATCCTTACCTTACCTTTGTTTCCCAGTCTTTCATAGGCGCCCCAGATTGTCTGTCTTCCTTTATCTTTCTCATCCATCACCCTTCCATCTGCCTGTTTTAAATGACTTTTATCTGATAGCTTTGTTTCTAGGCCAGGAATTTCTCCCATATTGTGCCAGAGTCCCCTAATGACTCCTTCCCCTCAAGGCAACCAATCCTCCCACTATTTAAACTTTACTCTCCATGAAGTCTTGTCAGGTCATTTTGTTAGAAGATGGTACTTTTTCTAAATTAATGGATCACAATCCTGGCTGCACACTGGAATCACTGTGTGTGAAATTACAATCCTCTTTTGTAATAATGGGAAGACTCTGCCTACCTATAGGACTGTTATGAAAATCAAAATATTATATATTAAGCAAAGCAACTAGCTTACAAAGGGCACAAATGCTAAACTCTTTCAGTAATAAAAGTAGTAAGTGAAGTGACTTTTTAAGAAAGAAAAGCAGAATGTGGAGGATTCAGGCTATTTGGGTGAGGATGAGTAGATCGCTACTGGCTAGCAGTCATGATTAAGAGCTAGGGCTATAGGTCAAGGGTAGAGTGCCTGCCAATCATTGTACAAGGCCCTGGGTTCAATACCTTAGAGCAGCAAAAACAAGTCATACTCAGCAAATTTTATTATACTTATGTCCACTCCTGATGCTCTCTTTCCTTTAGAAAAACTTTGTATCGGTTAAATTTTGTTAAAATGTATGCCTAAACCAACAAAGCATGTATTAAATGTTCTTGTTTTGTTGTTTTTTTGTTTTTTTTTTTTGGCAGTGGAAGGTTTGAGACTTACTATGCAGTTCAGGTTGACTCAACTCCCGGAGATCCTCCTGCCTCAACTTCTTGAGTGCTGGGATTACAGGCATGTGCCACCACACCCAGCTTTTTTAAAAAAAGCAAATAAAATACAGCAAGGGAAGTACTTGATTCTTTTAGTCCCTTGGCTATATTGACTAGAGAGGTTATTCCCCAATTATCCATAATCATCAGTAACTGGTAGAGAATACCCAACCAATGTTTTCATGTTCCACTTTCTAGGTCTTTGTATTTACAAGCATCCCAACCTAGGTACCTTGAGAGAAACTGTCAGGGGCTGGTCTGCCGGAAATGTAAAAGGGAATAATTCTGAGGCTGAATATGGGTTCTCCAGTAAACCACACTCTGGGGATAATGGGTACTTTTTATGGGACAGCAAGTATGATATATATTTTCCATCCAGAACACTTACAATTTGAGTCTAAACAACTTAAACCTAAAAAGGGGAAGTGGTAATGATATACACACAGAATGGGATCATATTACATACGAATCATTTATTTCTTTGTGAGAATAGGTACTATTTTTGGCTGTGTGTGTGTGTGTATATATATATATATATATAAATATATAAATACATCTCCAACTCCCATGAGAATTCCTGATACACAGCAGGTGGTTAGTAAATGTGGTTTTAATAAAATCTGCAACAAGAAACAAGAAAATATGAAATCACATTATTTTGTTATGCCATAATCATTTAAGGTCTACATTACAAAATACCTCTCACTGTGATAAATAGCCATCTAAACTGTAAGTTTTATTGTAATGGGTGATAAGAAAAATAGGCAGTATCCAAAATGAGAAAGACCTAACCAAGGCCACTTGGGAAGTATAACATTTAAGAGAAACATACTCATTTTACTCTTGGGAGATGGTAAGAAAAAGTTAACAGGCCCAACCAACAATGGGATGAGCTGATAACCCATTTCCTTTTATATCACATTTTTATAAAATAGATCCCAATGCCCATGAACATGAACTTACGTACATCTCTATATTACCTAAGTGGCACAATAACCATAGCAACTATGTATAATCAAATAAACCTTCAATGCCTAGTGATCCATTCTAGAACACACATGACAATGGTACATAATGAACTGTATTCTCTTCAAATTTTTGATCCTTGAATACTAGAGGTAACATATACGAATGTCAGGTAAAAATTCAAAAAATTTCAATCTTTGGCATAAATTGGTTAAATGTTTAACATGAAGTTCTAATGTCTACTCTGCCCTATGCACTCTACAAATATTATCTGAAATGACTCTTTCAGATTTTGTATTTTGGAATGTGTTCTAATGAGATATTTGGGGGACAGAAACCAAGCCTAAATATAAAATTAATTTTGCTTCATGTATTTCTTATACATATAATCTAAAGGCAATTTTATGTATTTTTAGAGGGTCTGCACTCTGCAACATGCCACACAAGGCCAGGTACGGAACTTCCCACTAATGACATCAAGTTTCAGATTCTGGAGCATTTCAAGACTTCAAATTTTCAGATTAGAGACGTGCAACCTGTAATATTATTAGTATTATTGCAGCTAAGAGATGGTACTTGACAGAAGGGCAACCTAACCTGTATTTGTTCCACAAGTGGACCTGAAATTAGTTTCCTTCAGAGCTTAAAAATTATGGCTATTTTTTAAGTTAAGAATGCTTTCAGCTGGGCATGGTGGGGCACACCTGTAATACCAGCATTTGGGATGCTGAGGTAGGAGGATTGCTTCAAGTTCAAGGCTAGCCTGGGCTTAAGAACTTAAGAACTCTTAGTGAGTTCAAGGCCAGCCTAACCATATAGTGAGACCCTGGCTCAAAAAAACACAAAACAAACAAACAAAAACCCAAAAAAACCCCAACAAAAAAACCAAAGAAATTACCTTTAAAGATTATTTTAGGTTACAGAACAAAGGTTCTACAGAGCGAAACAAAATGGACGGCTGAATCCAAGAATTAAGCCTTGTAAAAGATTAATGTCGTTATTACTGGCAAATATACTTATAACTGAAAATGTAAGTCTGGATTCCTCTTCTTGTTTTAGGTTTTCCACACTAACACCCACTTCCCCATTTAAGCAGACACAGGCTTAACTGGCTCTTTGCTGTTTTTTTCTAGCTTTTTTTTTAAATTATGATATAACAAGTTGACAGGATACCTCTCAAAGAATTAAATGGCTTGGCTTTCTCTGGTATTTCTGGAAGCAACAAGTGAGTGACAAAAAGGGCTTTAAAGCCTTGTATTGCCATTCTTCACCTTTACAATTGACAAAATGTCAGACCTTAATTTGATTTTACCAATTTGGCAAATTTAAGGTATGCTATCAATTGTTAGTTTTCTGAGCCTCTTATAGTGGAAAGAATTTTATTACAGGAGCTTATATGTCCCAAAAAGCAAATTAATACACCCAATACACAGAACTTCACATTGCCATCAGCAAACCTATGCTGGCATTCTCAAGAAAGAGTTCTGAGTGAATGGATTTAGGCTTTGGCCCAAGCTATGCCCTTGATGAACCAAGTGATCACAGCAAATCATCCAAATCCCAATTCTCACCTATGAAATGACGAATTTACTACTTTCCTATCCTGTGTACTTCTTAAGGCTCCTATGAGGATGCAATTAGGCAGTATGTTTGGAAGCACACAGAGAACTACGTGAAACAAATACCTATATAGTACAGAAATATTACTGTCCTAGACACCATGCAAAAGGAAATTAGATAACCACAAATTCCCCCATTCTGTCTTACCCTATATTAGTTATGCAATTATAACTAAAGAACAACTGTATTGGTGTATAGTTCATTTTTATTACCTAAATTGAGTCTATTCTTCAGAAGCTTATATAATGACATGTAAAAATGAACTAGCAGAATAATATGTGTAGCAAAGCATATAAAGAATTAGGCCACTTTAAAATGTTTTCTAAAGGCTGCCTCCTCTAAACGCCAACATTCCTATGGATCCTTTGAAAATTTCAATTTCCTTTGGATTTCATATGCTTTAATTAAAGTACCTTCCTCACCAATATTAATTACAAAACAAAGGTATTTTCATCCCAGAATTTGGGGTTTTGTAAAATCCTACTAATTATACTGTATCAGGGATCATTACAATCTGGCTGTATAGTACTATTCTCTCATACCTCTTCCATGAGTGAGAAGCAACTCCCTCTCTCTTACAGGGTGTAGAAAGCTGTATATGGTTCCAAACCAACGGAATTCCTCGTTTGCTGTCAGAGTTCTTGGTAGTGTGGCTCCTGTGCTATGCAAGCCAGGTTCCTGGCTGCCATGACAAGTTGTATAACTCTAGGCTGAAGTGACTTATGGCAAGTGAGAACTCAGTTTCCACATTTATAAAAATGAGAACTAGATAATTTCTAAGGATCTTTCTGGATGAAGTATAAGACTCCTTTCAGATCACATATATGAATACTCTGGCAAAGATCCAAAAGAACAGTGCCACTGTAGCTGCAGTTTCCAAATACTAAACATTTCATTTCTTCTGTAGTCACTAAAAGGTAGAGCTACTACAGATAAAAAATGTTTTCAACAGTACAACTTTTAAAAATCTTCCCAGACTTTCCAGCTACATGACTGTAAGATTGGGTTCCACACAGCACCTGAATCAGAAAGAACAGCAAGATGGATGTAAGAAAATGGATATGAGTGTGCATTTCCAGAAACTAGTCCAATTTTATACCAGTCTAATTTTATACCACCTGTGACTGGAAACAATCTCGGAAATCCAAGCCAAACTTCTGCCACTCCTACCCTCAGTACACCAAATAAAGTAGACTGGCTTTAGCAGATCAGTCCATTTCAATCAACACTGGCCCTCCTGAGCTAAGAATGGGAGAACCACAATAAGGAGGTGGTAGTACAGAGTGAGCACAGATGGAAGGGTTACACTTCCTGGTAGGAGTTCAGGAGAATGGTAAATTTATGTTTGAAAATCAAAAATCCAATAATGAAAAATTCCTTCAGTTCTTCTGCAGGGCACACTGGAGGAACTAGCATGATACACAAACTGTAAAAATTTAGGAGCCAAATATTTTAATCTCTTACGACTCTGCCCAAAATGGGTATGGGCAGTTTGACATCCCTCTATTGTAGTCTCTCTTTCACACCTTCTCCCAAGTGCAATGTGAAGACTTATGTACTCAAATACTAATACTTAAGAAAATATGCTGTCTCATGGATGACACAGGGTTACTTGGGAATTCAGAAGCCAATCAGGTTTCAATAAGTAGCAAACCCACTAGGAATAGTTTTCTAATAGGGTAAAAGACAGGTATATCCCCGTTTTAGTTCATCCTTTTGTCTGTGAAAGAGGTTTTAATATTTGAGCATCGCCAATGGGAAAAGCGTTGTGTGAAACAAGGACAAGAATCACCATTAGGATGAATACAGAAAAACTCAAGTCACCAGTTAATAGCAGTCTGACACAGCCCTTCTTCACTCCTGTGATTTCCACTGTCTTGGGTATTACAGTAGTGTTCATTCAACTACTAAGTTTATTTTCGTAACAGTAAACACTCGTGTTTTATCCAATACAGAGTGGTTATAGAAGAGGAGGGAAGAGGATGGGGATTTAGCTCAGCAGCACAGCACCTGCCTGGCAAGCGCAAGGTCATGAGTTCGATTCCCGCTACGGAAAAATAAAAAAAAAAAGTGAAGGGAAGAAGCAAATCAGCTTTTTTAAAGTGAAAAAGGGAATGTTTGAGGGGAGTCTCCCAGACATCAACTTCCACCTTGCAACACTACCAGCCAATAGAAATCATTATTCCCTTTAAATGTTTTAGCTTCTCCATCATTCATCCGAGGCACTTAAAAGTGGACACCTATAAGTTAGGAAAATAAACACTAACGATTTTCATTATTTCTTATGAAAAACTGCTTCTAAAATATGGCTTAGATAACTAGCACTTATGTAAGAAAACAAAGTTCATGTATGTCTGTGAACTTCTCCCACGAGCTGAAAGTAAAGGCTGAAAAAGTACTGTAAGTCTACATTCTACACACAACCCCCAAAGAACCAAAGTTGAGTCAAGTACGTTTAAATAAAAGATGTTAGCTTAGAGAAAAATTAAAATATGGAAGCTTCTTGAGTGTCAAATATTTTTACAAGATTTCACAGTTAACACCTAGAATCATAGTTAAAGGCTTCTACGAATACAAAGAACTTACATTTTATTGCACCCCCAAGTTTCAAACCTAGTACGTAAATCCTACTCTTTCTAAAATTCAGTGAACCCATCTTCATCTTAAAATGACATTATTAGCACTACTCCAAGAAAGTAATCTAAAGAGGAAGTAAAGAAAACATCGCTTTCCCGCTAGTGTTACTGATAACTTCTAAAGCTCTGAATGGTAATGCAGTTTATCTTTTCATGCACAGAATAGTGATGCTTCCTGTTGCTACCACAAATCACCTCAAATGCAATGAAGGAAAAAAGTTACCAGCTACATGAGGTCTTTCAACGTATCATACAGATTAGCTACACAGAACTTCCTTAAACCTGGCAGAAAGCAAAAGCGGATGGATCTGACAGCCAGGTCACACTGACTCGGCTAAGGATGAGGAGCAAAATATAAAAGGAATGGGCATAGGAGACGTGGAGTCAAGAACACCCCATAACTCTGGATATTACACCTCTCTAGGTCTTTCAATATACTGATTGAAAAAAATGTATTCATTTCTATTTGCCTACTCTGTCCTTTACAATATAATTCTCCAAGTCCAGCCCACGTATCTCATTCCACACCCCATAAGGATCCAAAGCGTTTTCCCCAAAGGAACTACAGAGACACACACAAGCCTAAGGCTCTTAAAAAAAAAAAAAAAAAAAAAAAAATCGCGCCTTCACCCCGCCTTACACTTTCTCAGTTACCTCTCCCGAGGGTGTGAAAATATCAACATCCGGTCGCCCACCCCCTCCCGCTCTTAGCGCCTCGCGAGGACGGCGTACACCCCTCTCTTCCCCTTGCAGTACCATCTCTGAGAAGGGTACAGCCTATTTCTTCCCACTGCTCCCCACCCCTATTCATGGCAGAGCGCGGCATTCTCCACATCCTTCTCTTAAGGAAGGGACCCGCAAAAAGGAAAAGCAGCCCGCTCGGAACGCAGAGGCCTGACAAGCAGCAGACAGCAGGAAACGCCGCGGGATGGCAAGCCCCCGGCCTCCGAGCGGTAGTCGTCCTCCGCACCCCGAAATCGCGGGTCTCCAAGCTCCCCACCCCCACGCCGTCCGCGAGGCGGCGGCCGGTAAAATGCCGAGCGGGGCGCGCGGGCAGGGTCATCCCCAACGGACCGGCGCGCGGCGCGGCGCTCCCCCGGGAGGACGGA
>NW_004955446.1:6306367-6309391 GCF_000276665.1 Chinchilla lanigera
AGGCTGCGCCTGCGGGGAGCGGAGCGCGCGAGGCCCGGCCCCCCGCGAGCAGGCGTAGCGTTTGATTTCAGCGCTCGGCCCAGAACGCGCGGGAAGCGGCGCGCTGTGCTTTCTGGTGCTCTGGCTGCCTGGGGGCCGCGCTGTTGCCGCAGTGGATCGAGGGCCGCTGGCTTCTGGGCTGTCGGAGTGGAGAGCAGGGCTGAGGGAGTGCACTGAGGCACGGACACGGACACTGCCGTTCAGTATTTGTCTGTGGGTGTCCCTTCTTTTGCCACCTAGAGGTGGCTGGCCCGGGTCACCTCCCAAGGCACACCTCGTTCTCGCTGGCCGCCCAGTGCTGGAGGAAGGAAAGAAACATCTTTGAGGGGTCACAATGAAGACCCTCTGCCCTTGGCTCCACCTCCTGGCTCCTGGCCCTTCGAGGGAAGCCTTGCGCCAGAGCAGCCTTAGCTGTTGGGTTTCTGATCCATGCAGTGTGGCAGGGTTTTTGTTGTACAGTTCGAGACTTATTTGCCCTGGCCTGTAACTCCAGCGAGTATGACTCAAGGACAGAGAGCAGAGACAGAAGACTGACTAAGGAATGTGCCTTTTCTGAGGTCACTCGACTAGTCTAACTGCATTAACAATGTGGAGAGCAGGACTCCAGACTGAGCAAGGAGGACACAGGACAGGTCCATGGAAACAGTGTTCAAAGCCTCCAAACGCTTACCTCTCCCTTGTACCATTGAGATTGATAGGGAAAAAACACATTTTTTCCCTTGTAATTGTCAGTCTCTACCATGACTAAAAATATAGTGTTAAAATTCAAACAGTGGAAACCAGATGTATGGGGTATGTGAGTGCATATGTGCATATATGTATGTGCCTAGAGTTTTCCAACTAATTAATAAGTACCCTGGCTAAGTAGATCTAAAAAAAATATTAAGACTCCAGCTTCATCTGTAATTTCACATAATGAAGGTCTACTTGTCAAAAGAATAAATCCTCTTAAATCCATCCTAAATTGACATAACTTCCACGAAAAAAAAAATACTGAACAAACAGCGTAGAAAATAGCATGTTTTCCGTTCCATTGCACTCAGGACCTATTTCAAAATGAGATTTAGCTAAATGAGGGTTCCGTTTTTCTCCGCTTACACTTTTTTTTTTCCCTTCCTATTTTGATGGAACTGGGAATTGAACCTGTGCTAGGTAACCACTCTACCACTGAAGCTACTTTCTTAGCCCTTTATTTTAAGACGGGATCTCTAACTTTAAGATCCTACTGCCTCAGTCTTCCTAGTAGAGTAGCTGGGATTACCGCATGTGCCCCTGTGCCGGGTCTCTTGTTTTTATTTTGACTATACTAAGAGTTGTCTCTCTGACTGAGATATAAAGCATCTACTTATTTCCTTGTATAGTCTGTAAAGAAGGCAAATCAAGCTATACAGCTATTAAATTTAAAATTAGTTCATAAAACATTATGTTTTATTATGGTTGCTGACACATACCTTGCACCCTGTGGGTCATATAATTAGGAAGTCTTAACCTTTAATACATATAAAGGTATTTTTAAAGTATGTACATCCTGCTCTATAAAAAGGAGACACACACCAAACAAAACACAAAAAACCTTTCTTGTATAAGTCATACCCAAAAGGTATATGTTTTTTTGGTACACCCAACATATATATTTAACCAAGACTCGTATTATAGGCTTTATATGCAAGTGTCTTTTGATGAATAGCCATAAAGCATCTAATGTAGCTGTGTTTCAATTTGTTTGGTCAAATGTTCTAATTCCAACTTAGGGCATTAGCAAGAGGTAAAACCTTAACTAGAACTACTGACCCTAAGTTCCTGAACTAATAGCTAACTACTAAGATATACTACCTTTGCAAGTACTATTGTCCTATTTAAGATTATATAGTAGGCATTCAGACATTTGTTGAATGAGTTAACTTCTTAAACTGCTTGGAATCTCAATTACCTCTTTAATCAACCTGGAATAGTAATTTTCATTCTTCAATCACAGCAAATTTTGTGAGAACAAATAAAATGTGATGATAATGCTTTGCTATCTATTAGAATAGTACAATTTAAAAGACACAACATCATACCGTCCTATCAGAAAACCCTGTACTATATTATAATTTCAAATAATTGATTAGAATTTTATGTGTAATGATTTAAATTAACACATCTTTCAATTTGATTGTGTCTATCGACTCCTCTTATTATGAGGATAGCAACAACTGTATTCTTTGTCTGCTTATTCTGTCCATCCTACCCTTCACTGAAAGAAAAATTTTGCTCAAGAATTCTTTCCATCAGGTCATGGCCTGTGAAGAGTGGCTGCTGTTGACTTATCAGTTCTGAGTTGTTAAACCATCTAAAAAATCATAGTGATTGTGATACAACCAAGCCGATTTTCTTATTATGCCTAGATTTGCTTTAGGGTTTTTAGTACATAAACTTTAGGATCTCCTCCAAGGTCAGTAAACTAGTGCTTTTTGAGGCCAAAAATGACACTTTTTCTTTTTTGAGGTAAGATATTGCTATATAGCCCAGTTGTCCTTTGCTATGTAGCACAGGTTGGCCTCAAACTTTCAGTCCTCTTGCTTCAACCTGCCGGGTACTGGGATTACAGGCATGCACCACAGTGCCTGGCCACTTTCCTGCTTCTTTTTGGAAGAGCAGACATGCAAGTTAGTTCTACTTGTAGGCCAGGCTATACATAATTGTCTGTATGTCTTAAGCTGAAGCTCTTCCATTCAGTGTTTGCATCTGTTCTGACTTGCTGTTATTAAGTTTGTGGTTCTGGAATCAAGTCGAGAAAATCAGTAGGTAAGGTTGACAGGAACTTCTATGGCTTTTATTGTTCTTTTTCTGCCTTGAACGTTTTTTTGAGAATTAGTGATTCCATTTCCCATTAAATTTACTCAGATTTTAATTCTAATTAAACTGGTATAATCTCACTGTAATTTATTTTAGTTGTTAAATTAAAAAAACACTTGATAGATATAAACTTATAAATATGTATAT
>NW_004955446.1:6310140-6353247 GCF_000276665.1 Chinchilla lanigera
AATGGCCTACTCAGTTCTCCCCAGTGATACCTTGTCCACTCATGTATCTTGGTGTTTGCATCACCCCCTTATTATCTTTTTTTTTTTTTTTTGGTTTTTCTCCGGTACCGGGAAGCGAACTCACGACCTTGCGTTTGCCAGGCAGGCGCTTTGCCGCTGAGCTAAATCCCCAGCCCGCATCACCCCCTTATTATCACCAACCAGAATGATAATGCTCATCTTTTGCTTCAAAACCTTTCCACCTGCCAAGGCACAGCTAAAGGCTCCTTTCTTTATGGAATTTATCAAATCTGATCTATAATAACTGTCTTATCTGGGAAATTTTGTCTCAGTCCTGATTATCAGGGTACAAACTCTACTCTAGGCCTTACTGGTATAATATTTTAGGAAGTAGGATTTCATGTGGTTTACTTTTAAAAAACTCCCTGAAAATTCTGAGGTATGTTTGCTGCTCAGGGGCTGGATGTTAGATAGACATTGGTTATTTTTCTAGTTCACCTTTGTATAGGTCAGCTTTTCTGTTGCTGGGACAAAAGACCTGACACCTACAACTTCAAGTAGAAACGGTTTATTTTGGCTCATATATTTAGAGAAATTAGTCCATAGTTAGCTGGCTCTGAGGCAGAAATAGCATGGTGAGAGGGTATGGTGGAGAACAACGGCTCACTCCATGAGAGGTGGAGGGAAGAGAAAGAAGAGAGAGAATTATGTAGCTGTGCAGTAAACTGATGGCAAGAGAGAGACCCAAAAGCACCCCTCCATTACCCACTTCTTCCAACTGCCCCCACTCACATGTTCAACTGTGAACTCATCAGTGGATTAATCCACTGAGCATATAGCACTCCCATGATCCAATCACCTCTCCAGGAGTCTCTTAATCCAAGCAAGTTGATGATTAAGATTAATGAGCACAACGTGTCGTACTATTACTCTTTCATTTATATGTCTTGATAGGTATAAAATCTTTTAAGGTCCGTACTGGCTGGACCTAGATCTATATAGAAATATCAAATTATATGATGCCATATTTATTTATTGTCTATATTGAGATGTTACTAATCTTTAAACTTATTAATGTTATGTTTGCTTTAGTTGTGACTAATTCCTTTAAAGTACAGTGATCCCGCACCTATCGCGGGAGTGATGTTCCCGAGATCCCCCCACGAAAGGTGAAAATCTGTGAAGTAGCGGTATTACATTTATTTTATTATTTATATATATTTTAAGGCTTTATAAACCCTTCCCACACTCCTATAAACCTTTGCCACTCTCTTATTAACCTTTCCCATGCTTTTATAAACACTTCACATGCTCTTAAACACTTTCTACACTCTTAAACCTATGTAATTTTAAGGACATGTGAAATTCTATATGGGTACTCACCAGTGAAGCATACTACAACTTGAATAATGAAGATCATGAATTACGTAGCTGTGCAGTAAACTGATGGCAATGAAGATAATGATGTTGAGATGAATGTATACACAGCCAAGAAGAGCAAGGAGAGATGCTGAACGTATGGGCACAGTGTGGGAGAGCAAACAGACCAATGCCATGGTCAATGAGCCAATCAGCGCCCAAGATACAAAACAGTGCTGTGGTTGGTCATCTTCCATTCCATCAGCCAATGGTGTGCTGTGTACGATCTCACGTTAGCAAACTTGTGGAAACAGGAGTGGCATACTGCATTTCCATTGTATACAGTACAGTATTCATCCGCTGATGAAATACATACTGTATTTTATTTCAATTTAATATTCTTTTCATATGTTTGAATTAACATTTTCATGTTTTAAATTTTTTAGGGAAAAATAAAATCATAAATATATGAATACCTATGTATTGCAAAATATTGTGATATAGGGAAAACTGTGATACAGAATTAGATATATATATTTTTAAAAACCCACAATACAGTGAAGCCATAATAAGTGAACTGCAATAGAGCAAGGGATGACTGTATAGGAAATGTGGAGATTTCTCTTTATCCGACTTTTAGCAACTTGATGAATAAGAACTCAAAAATAACAGAAATTTGTCTTTTCACCATTTGTAGTATGTATCCAAACTAAAAACCATTTATTTATCTTTACAATAGTTATGACTTGTTCAGGAATTTAGTAAATTGGGTTGGAAGGTTGTCAAAGAGCATTAGTGATATAATACAAAATGACTGATCATGTGCTATGCATCTTCATTATTTTTGAAAACTATGACCAGCATTAATTTTCAGGTTATTGTATTTATTCCCAGTCAAGCTGAACTAGAAAGACTGGGTTGCAGTAAATTATTTCTTGTTGTTAAGCGATAGCACTTCTTAGTTATTAATTTAAGCCATTTTATAGAAATGTTTCCAATAAATATTAAAACCTAAAATATATAGTATTTTCCTAATGTTTGTAAATTACTTTTTATGGCTATTTGAAGTCCTTATTTAAAATGAAAATATATATTCTATGACATTAATGAGACATGGAGCAAATACATTTTACAGCATAAATATATTTAATGCATTGTAGATTTACTTCTGTTAAAAGTATTTTTTGCTTTAGTCTTCTTTATTTTTAAAAACCTAAAACAAGAAAATTGTCAGTTTCTATTAGATGATAGGTCTGCAAACATGAACATTTGTTATAATATTCATTACATTTATTTGTATCTGATATCTACTTTAAATCTATGTAGTGCAAATTAAAACACAAAAATAGAAAATGTTTTGAAACAAATGCACACATTAATAAGTTGTAAGGCAATATTCCTGTAACCCCCACTTGTGCTAAGAAATTGACCTTTGCCCATGAGAAGCACCTCAGTACCTACGCCCCTCCTAACTCTCTCCTTCCCTCCAAATGTATCAGTTTACCTAACTTTTACAATAATAACTCATTAGCATTTCTTTAGAATTTTGTCTCCCAAATGAATATCTCAAAGCACTGAAGTCTACTCTGTCCCATTTTATTAAAATCTACTTCAATTCATAGATTTTTTTCTTCCTCTCTGTAGTTTTTCCTTACATTTTTTTCTTCCATTGAAGAATCCAGATTATTTGATTTGTAGGATGTTCTTTTTACTCTTTTAAAATATATAATTAACATATATATGTTGCACAACATAATGGTTTGATACTATATAAGTAATGCTTCTCATAATTTCCATGTTTTTTATACCCCACATATTTACTATTTTACTACCCATCAAATATTCTTTATATTTGTCAAAATTTTTTGCTTAGACATTCACTGCATTACTGGGTTGTCTTCAATTTTATACTGAAATAAATTCCTCACTATGAATATCTTTGTAAAGATTTTTTCCTTGTGAACATATTCTACTAAGTCTAACGTTAAAGCTATGCAAATGATCTCTTAGAAAAGCAAAAGAGCTGATATCATTTCCTTCATAAAACCAATCACTGTCTTTCTAGAATAAAATCTAATTTTTTATAGAACTATACATGATTTAGCTCAAGCTTCTCCCAGTTTCACCTGCGACTGCTTTTGTGCTCTCTGCTCCAGTGTCACAGAACTTTTCTGCCCCTAAAAATTTCCAAACCTTCCCCAGTCAGGACTGGTGTTCTTGCTTATTCATCTTGCAGCTCTCAGTGAAAAACCACTTCCTGGAAAACACCTTCTCTTACCCACCTCCTCATCCTCAATTCCTGTTACCACCTGCCCCTACCTTGCTCAGTTATTTATACTTTGATTGTCTGTCTCCTTCCCAACTCTTAGTAAGGGTAGGAACCTCGGTCAAACCTCTTTACTGTACCTTTGGCACATGGAACAGTCCCTGAAACATAAATGCTCGAGAATTTTTTTAAATGTAGAAAAGTTTAATAACTTGTTATATACTGACAAACTTATACCCCTTGATTTGATGGTCTTTTCTCTTACTCAATGAGCCAGATTGATAATATATTCCTTGTGTTCATAACCCAGGCAATCAATATTTAACATTTTCAAATTTTAAAGCTCAAAAATTTCTAGTGCATATAGATTATTACATATGTAGTAAACGTTTATAAAAATGAAAAAACAGGAGTATCAATTAAGAAGAAATGAAAAACCTTTTGGGCCCAAGTTCCACTCCCTGGAATTAGCCATTATTAAGTATCTTATTAATCCAGTAATTCTCAAACTTATTGGCCCAAGATTCATGTGGGTTGACTGCTATATAGACTCATGGATCCTGTTACTAGAGACTGTGATTCCGTAGCTCTAGTTTGAAGTCTAGGAATATGTATGTTTAATATGCGCTCCAGGTGATTTAGCTACAAATTGTCAGGTAATAGTACTGTGAAAAAAATTGTTAAGTTCCATTAACATATATAGGTTTACCTATGTAACTTATTTTAAAGCAATTATGCTATATGTACTGTCACAAAAATTTCTCTTTAAAATATATTTTTGAAGCTGAGTGTGGTGGCACATGCTTGTAATCCCAGTACTCAGGAGGCTGAGGCAGGAGGATCACCTACATAGTGAGTTCAAGGCCAGCCTAACTATATAGTGAGATCTTGTCTCAAAAAACAAAACAAAACAAACAAACAACAACAACAAAATATATATATATATATATATATACATACATACATATTGGGCTCTTTCATGCCAGTGTTCAAATTTCTATGTCTGCTTTAATATACATATGACTATTACTCTGCTGTATGTGTGGAGAACAGGGGCATGTATAAGCAAATAGACGTTTGGAGAATTGATATTGTGTTGCTTGCATTTTTATCTTTTGCTCTTACAACATTTCAGGTATACATTTTTACAGTTTTGTGACTTGTTCTTTAGGATAATTTCTTAGAAGTGGATTTTCAGAGCCAAAAGATAAGAACATTAACAATTTTTAGTAAATTGGATCATGGGGATGCTCTAAAAATCAGACGATTCATCCATTGATAAATTCAGTAGCTAAATGTCTTGTTAGAAGGCAAAGCGGGTTGAAGGTGGTCACTGGGGGCGTCACTGGAAAGGGTGTGTTCTTGTTCCAGATTCCCCACTTCTCTCTCTGGTTCCTGGCTGCCATGGGGTGAGCAACTTTGCTCCACCAAGACCTCTCACCGTGTATTTCTGCCTTAGAGCCAGCCAACTTTGGATTGAACCCACTGGAAGCCATAAGCCAAATAAACCTCGCCTCTTTTGAGTTGTGAGCATTGGCTATTTTATCTTGGCATCGGGAAGGTGTCTAATACACCGAATAAATCTCTCTTTTGTGAAGCACCCAGCCTCAGGTTTCTATAACAACACAAAACAGACTAAGACAATCTCTAACCAAAACATTGTCTTGTTTTGAATCTAAACTTATGTACAAACTCTACCTCAGGATTTTCCCCAAACCCCGACTCTGAATTCACTGTACCACTTCCTGTAGTGTCCTAGTCTTAGCTGTTTCCTTCCTGCCCTTGTACTCATCTACTCTGTAAATCCATGTCATATCCCAGATCCCCGTAATCCCATTCCACTCACATCCTTTTCACCTACTGTAACATGTGGAACAAATAATGCAAGCAATATATAATTAAATGCTAATCGTCTGGTACAGGCTTTAAGTAGAATGTAGAAGAAAATCAGTGAGAACTAGAGCAGCTAGGAATCATTTCCTGGTGCTAAATTCTTTCAGTGATTTTTATGTTTTTATATTTTATTTATGAGTAGTGAAATAGTTCATTTTTGTAAAGGAGTTCCTATTCCTTTGACTTCAGCTGGGCTATGAAAAAAGTGACTTTCAATTTAAATAAACAGATAGAAAAGAAAAACAAGGCAAGAAAAACCAGAAGCAGAATAGTTTTACATAGTCACTTTGATATGACCATTCTGATGCCAGGTAGGAATGATCACTCAGTTAAAATGTAAAAATCACTATTTACTTCCAACTAAAGAAATAAATGCAACCAGACATTCATGGCTTGTATTGCATCCCTAGTACTATGATAGATTTTTGTTTTCTACTTAGTTACTTATATATTTCTTCACCTTTAAGTTAGTATGTATTATTATAACATGAGCTTTTTTCTCCCCAAGGGTAGGATAATGAATATGGGCCAGTTTACAAGGGTGATTCAAGAGACCTGAATGATAACAAATGTATGCACTGAAATTAACTGGAAAAAACTTCAGATAGGATATAATTATAGCAGGCCTTAAAAGCCACAGAAAGATGTTTGCACTTGATGGAGACATCACTGGGAAACTTCTTGCGGGAACCAGTATGGCATGAAGTCGTGGAACAGCAGCATGATATGACAGAAGGAACACGGGTTTGGAAGTGTGACTGATCTGATCTTACTGACTTTTCTGAGTCTTAACTTTCTCATATATAAAATGGGGCTAGTACCTGTGTTAGAGTTTTTGTAATGATTAAATAAAATGAGGCAAGAGCTATAAAGCACTTGGCATGATGTAGGACCTTGAAAAATAGTTGCCATAGTTATTTGGGTACAATTAGTATATAAGTACAATATTTTGTCAAGTAGATTTTTTCTGATATCATTCTTTTAAAATTTTTTTATTTGTGTATGTTTGCAGCATGTAGTGATTACATTCAACACTGGGAACTGGCACATGTACATCACATATCTCAATTCTTTTTTCCTTCTTCCCAACCACTGTTATTTTTCTCTTTTTTGATAACATCAGGTTTACGTATTTTATGTCTTTATCAAGTTAATTATCATAAATAAAGCTTAACATCCAGACTAATAGGCCAAGAACATATAAAACATAGTAAATCAAAGTATATTTTTAGATACATTGGCCATGCTGGATTATAATAACTTTTTCTCTCTTTTTTCTTATTGTCTGTCTTTTATTTTCCATGTTATTTATATACAGTATTGGGTTTCTTGTATATGAGAAACCATGTGATGTTTAAGCTTGCATGTCTGACTTATTATACTTGAAAGTATGGTCTCAAACTGCACACAATTTTCTATAAATGACTTGAATTTATCATTCTTTTTTCTGTGTACTACTCTGTTGTGTATAAACACCACATTTTCTTTATCCATTCATCTGTTGATGGGCGTATAGGCTGCTTCCATGATTTAGCAATTATGAATTATGCTACTATAAAGATGGACATTCATGCATCACTGTAATATGATGTCTTTAACTCTTTTGGGAAGATACTTAGAAAGGGAACAGCTGGGGCAAATGGAATCTCTGTTTTTAGTTTTTTGAGGAAACCTCATACTGATTTCCATATAGATTGTACCAGTTTATAATCCCACCAACAATGAAGAAGGGTTTCTTTTTCCTGCAGCTTCTCTAGGACTTGTTATTGATTAATTTCTTGAAGATAGCCATTCTTTCTGGAGTGACATGGAATCTCAGTGTTGTTTGAATTTGTATTTCTCAAATGGCCAGTGATGTAAAACTTTTTTTTTGATGTTGACATTTTTTTCATGTGTTTATTGGCCACTTATACTTCTTTATCTGAAAGTAGCTATTTATTTCAGGTGTCCGTGTTTTAATTGGGTCTTCAAAGTTGGAGGGTCTAATATTTTTGAGTTCTTTATACATTGTAGTTATTAGTTCTTTGTCTAGGGAGTAACTGGGAAAATGTTTTCCCATTCTGTAGGTTGTCTTTTCACTCTGTTGATGGTTTCTTTTGCTATGCAAAAGTGTTTTAATTTGATATGATCACAGTTTTTGGTTCTTAGTATTATTTCTTGTGCAACTGGGATTCAGTTCATAAAGTCTTTGCCTAAGGCTATGTCTTCAAGAGTTTACCTATTTTGTGTTCTAGAATATTAAATCTTTCTGTTTTAAGATTTAGATCTTTGATCTATTTTGATTTTAGTTTAGTGCACAGTGAGAGAGAAATAGGTCTAGCTTCAATCTTTAGCATGTAGATAACCAGTTTTCCCAACAACAGTATTTGGTCCCTTCATCAAAGATAAAGTAGATGCTTGTGCCTGGAGTTGTTTCTGCATGTTCTATTTTGTTCCATTGATCCATGAGTCTGTTTTGGGGGCAATATCATGGTGTTATCACTGTAGCTTTGTAGTATAACTTGAAGGCTAGAATTGTGATGCTCTCAGCCTTTCTCTGGTTGCCCAGAATTCGTTTTGTTATCTTAGGTCTCTACTGGTTCCATATGAATTTTAGGATTGATTATTTTGGTTCTGTGAGGAATGCTATTGTGTTTTTCTTTGTTTGTTTTGTTTTGTTTTTGATACTGGGTCTGCTATGTAGTTCAGGGTAGCTTTGAACTCACTATGTAGCCCAAGCTGGCCTTGAACTCACAGTGATCCTCCTGCCTCAGCCTCCTGAGTGCTGGGATTACAGGCGTGTGCTAACAGGCCCAGCTTGCTGCTGTTATTTTGATTAGGATTGCATTAAATGTGTATGACAGTTTTGGAAGTATGGCCATTTTGACTATGTTGATACTGCCTTTTCAGGAATAGGGGATATCTTTCCATTTTCTGATGTCATCTCATTTTTCCAAGTACTATGGTTTTTATTTTAGAGGTCTTTCACTTCCTTGGTTAGGTTAATTCCTAGGTATTTCACTTTTCTTGATGCTATTGTGAAATGTATTGTTTCCCTACTTTCTCTCTCAATGAGTTTATTGTGTATAGAAACCCCACTAATTTTAGTGTATTAACTTTGTATCATGCTATGCTATTGAGTTTGGTTGTTAACTCCAGGAGTCTTTTAGTAGAGTTTTTTGGGGGCCTTGTGCATGAAGGATCATGTCACCTGCAAATAGTGATAATTTAACTTCTTAATTTCCTACCCATATTCCTTTTTTATTTCTTTCTCTTTTCTAATTGCTCTGGCTAATATTTCAAGAAGGATCTTGAACTGGAGTGGTAATGGTGGATACTTTAGAAGTAAAGTTTTCAGCTTCCCTCCACTTAATGTGATGTTGGCCATTGGATTGTCATAGATGGCTTTTTGTTAGATTGAAATAAAAATCTCTATACTTATTTTCTTGAGTTTTTAAAAAAAATATGAATTGATGTTGCATTTTGTCAGTTGCTTTTTCAGTATCTATTGAGATGATCATGTGGTTTTTACCCTTGCTTAAGTTTATGTTGTATATTACATTTATTGTTTTGTTATATTGAACCATCTCTGCATGCCTGGAATTAATCCTGCTTAGTTATGTTATATGATCTTTTCAATGATTAGCTGCATTCTGTTTACCAGTATCTTGTTGAGGATTTAAACTTCTGTATTCATTAAAGAGATTAGCCTATAGCTTTCTTTTGTGGTTGGGTACTTTTCTGGTTTTGGAACCAGGGTAATGCTTAATTCCAGGATTGATCTTAGGGATACTCTTACTTATTTTGATTTTATTAAAGAGTTTGAGAAGAATTGGAGCTAGAGCTTCTCTAAAATTCCTGTAGTGAACCCATTGGGACCTGAACTTTTCTTAGTTGCCAGTTTGTTTTTTATTACTTCTTCAATTTCATTTAGTAATATTGTGTTATTTAGGATTTTTATCTTTTGGTTTAGTTTTAGTAGTTTGTATGTATCTAAGAGTCTTTCCATTTCTTCTGAATTTTCCATTCAATTAGAGTACCTGTGCTCAAAGTAATTACCAATAATCTTCTGGATTTCAGCAAAATCTGTTGTACTTGCACCATTTTTCATTTCTTTTTTTGTTGTTGTTGTTTTGGTTTGTTTTTTTTTTTTTTCTGGTACTGGGAATCGAGCTCACAGCTTTGCGCTAGCCAGGCGGACACTGTGCTGCTGAGCTAAATCCCCAGCCCCACCTTTTTTCATTTCTAATTGCATGGGTTTGGGGCTTTTCTTCCCGTATTTTGGTAAGATTGGCTAAGGATTTTTCTATTTTGTTTATTCTTTTAAATTAACTCTGTATTTTATGTTCTGTAATTTATGTTCTGATAATTTCCTTCCTCATATTAGCTTTGAATATGAATTGTTCTTGTCTTTTAGCACCTTAAGATGAATCATTATGTTATGTATTTGACCTCGCTCTGTTTTTCTAATGTGGCACTTCACTGCTATAAATTTCCCTCTTAGGACTGTTTTCACTGTGTCACGTAGGTTCCAGCTTGTCATATTGGCATTATTGTTTGATTGTAAGAACTGCCCAATTTCATCCTTACTTTTATCTGTGATTCACTGATTATTCAAGAAGGTATTATTTAATTTCCATGTGTTTGTATATTTACTGTGGTTTCTTTTGCCATTCATTTCTAGTTTCATTGTACTATTATCTAATAATATGCATTAGATAATTTTGATTCTTTTGCATTTACTTGAGCATTCTTTATGGGTTAGGATGTGGTCTGTTTTGGAGAAAATCTCATGCACTGCTGAGAATAATGTGTATTCTCTTTTTGTTGGAACACTCTGTAGTTGTCTATAAAGGGTATTCATTTGAAGGTTTGGTATAACTCTGATATTTCTTTTGATTTTTTGTCTTATTGATCTTTCTATTCATGACAGTGGGTTTTTGAGGTTCCCCCATCATAACTGTATTGGCAGTTATCTGATTTTTCAAGTCCATTAGTGTTTGTTTTATGAAATTGAGTACACTAATATTTGGTGCATATATGTTTATCATTGTTATCTCTTCCTGTTGAATTATTTCCTTAACCCCCATGTAGTGAACTTCTTGGTCTCTTGTGATGAGTTCTGGCTTGAAATCCACTTTGTCTGAAATTAGGGTAGCTATTCCTGCTTTTTTCTGTGTTCCCATTGAATAGACTATTTTTCTATCCTTTGACTTTTAATCTGTTTATTCAGTTTTTTAATTACATGTGTTTCTTGCATACTGCGTATCACTGGGTTTGTTTCTTGTTCCATTCTGCCAGTCTATGTCTTTTGATTGGGGAATTGAGACCATTTACGTTGAGAATTATTACTGAAACATACTGATTTATTCTTGTTGTTGCATTATTTTTCTGTTGCTTCTTCCTTATGTTTTTCCTTTTGCATATCTGTTCATCTCACCATGTGTATTCACTCTATTTGACTTTTGGCATTATTGGCTTCCTTGTGTCTTTCTACGATATACCTGAGAAGTTTTAGTAACTTTGGTTGGATGGCCATGAATTTCTTGAGGTGCTTCTTCTCATGGAAATGTCTTTTTTTCCTCCAACAATTTTAAAGGAAAGTTTTGCATGATACATCAGTTGGAAGTTGTCTTTTAAGGCTTGAAACATTTCTTGCTAAGCCCTCCTGGGCTTTACAGTTTGTATTGAGAAGTCTGCTGTAATTCTAAAGAGTTTGCCTTTATATGTGATTCATTGCCTCTCTCTAACAGATTTTAAGATTTTATTCCTGTGTTGGACTTCTGGTAGCTTGAGTATAATGTGATGTGGAGATGTTCTCTTTTGGCTGTGGCTATTTGGGGTTCTTTACACATCACTTCTCTGTATGTTTATTTCTTTCCCTGTATTTGGGAAGTTTTCTGCCTTTATTTCTGTGAATAGGTTTATTTTTAGGCCATTTGTGCTGTCTTCTGATTTTTCACCTATTCCAAGTACTCTTAGATTAGTCTTCTTTGCATTAGCTTGTCATTATCAAAAGTTAGAATTTTTCTTATATACAATTATACAAAGCAGGAAGTGGTCTATATTAGCATCAAAACAAAATGTCATCTAGAAAACACAAACTAGGCAAGATGGAAGGAAAAGTATATGTAAAATAAAATTTAGAGAAATTTTAAAGATACAACCTCAGATGACAATATTTTGTTGGAATCTTACATTTATAAACACCACCTGACAGCCAGGCATGGTGGTGCACGCCTGTAATCCCAGCACTCGAGAGGCTGAGGCAGGAGGATCGTTGTGAGTTCGAGGCCAGCCTGGGTTACAAAGTGAGTTCAGGACCATCCTGAACTGCATAGTGAGACCCTGTCTCAAAAAGACAAAAAAAAAGCAAAAACAAAAACAAAAAAAAACCAGCTGACAGTGACATGAAATTTTACAACCACATTTAATAACTTAAAAAAATTACTGAATGGAAGCAAAGCTTTTGCAAATGGGATGGGGAAGAAGGATTAAAGGGAGGAAAGGGGAATAGGAAAAAAAAGAATCAAGATATATTATGTACATGTAAAAATTCCCTATGATGAATGTGATCAATATGTATGACAAATATGTACTAATAAAAATATAAAAGAGAAAAAAAGAAATTACGGCTGGGCATGGTGTGGTGCATACATGTCATCCCAGCACTTGGGAGGCTGAGGCTAGAGGAGTGCCATAAATTCAAAGCCAGCCTGGGCTACATAATGTTAAGACAATCAGTGAATTTCATTCCCCAATCCCAATCACTAGTCTTTGCTTCATAGACAGAAATGTAATCCTTCCCAAGCCAATAAGGTTCAAAGAATCTCAATTCTAAGATTGGTTTCACATACTGGGGCAATAAACTCTCTCTTTTCTGCTAGAATATAGACCTGCAAGAAAATAGCTCCAGAGATGTCGGCAATCATCTTATGACCACAGAAAGAGAGCTTGGTAAAAGGAAATCAACACTGAAAAAGCAAAGCCTAAAATTGGGAGGAAAAAAAACTGTACTTTTCCAAATTCTTGAGCTTCTGGGCTTAATGAAAGTATATTTAAAGTCAGGTATACATTCTAATTTTTCTGCAACACAATCTGTAAGTTCCTTTCAATGTTTCAGTTAGTTTAAATTTGATTTTCTGCTACCTGCAACCAAAAACATAACTTATAGGTGCTAAGACATTTATGGATGTTAAGGTTGTCCTGAGGTCTATAGGACATTGTCAATATCATGTATTTTGTCACTAGGTTGATATCAGATTACAGCTTGAATTTATCTGTTTTGGTAGAGTGTATGGCAGAAGCTTGATACTGAGGTACAAATTTCCATAGGCATGTGGAATCTTAGTAGATATATATAGCAAGTCAGTTTCTAGGAATATTTTCTGAAATCTATCAAGCTTTATTTCACTGTTTAAGTGAATACTTGGCGAGATGGTGCTAAAGATATAAGGCAGCTTGAGTAAGCAATTTCATTTCATTTTATAAGTTCTTGATGACAAGTATTTGTGGTACATTTAAATATTTTAAAATGTAGTATTTAGGTTTTCCTTTTGAATCCAGTAACTCAGTTTTCTGTACTATCCCAACTATAATACAAAGATCTAAGATGCTCTTTGAAGCAAATCACTAAGGAAACATACGCCCTTATTACTGAACTTGAGGATTTGGAAAATCTTTTTGAAGGAGTGATTTTTCAAGGGACATGGAAGCATTTGCCTGTAAATTATATTAAACCTGAAGAGAGTGTAGTGGGAGTGGCCCTAGGTCTTGAGGTACTCATAAGGCGTTGTCTTTGAGTGGCAAAACAGTGCAGTTGCTAAAAGAGTAGTAATTATCTGCAGAAAAGCACACAAACTTCTAGCTGATATCACAGAACCTATGAGGTTTTCATTTCTGATCTTGAAATTATATGGTGTAATTGTGACAAAGTCAGTCAGATGAGTTTAAAAAGAAGAAATAAATAGATCCTGCATGTTATGGTTTTAATGTGTCCCTCTAAAGTTCATGTATTGGAAATTTATTTCTGAATGCATATGTTAATGGTATTGGAAGGTTGGACTTTTGGAAAGTAGCTAGGGTTAGATGAGGTCATGAGAGTAAGGATCCTCTGGTAAGATTAGTGGCTTTATAAGAGGTGAAGACAAATCTGAACTTCCATACTCCTACATGCTTCCTTGCATGCAGTACTCTGGGCCATGTAATGAAGTAGCAAGAAGGCCCTCCTTTGATGCTGGCTTCGTGCTTTTAGACTTCTCAGACACCAAAATTGTGTGAAATAAATCTCTGTTCTTTGTAAATTAACAAGCATCTGGTATTTGCTTACAGCAGCAGAAAACAGACTAAGACACTGCAGAAGTCTGGGGAAGATGGAGAGTAGTGGCATAGCCAATGCTGTGACTATGTATGACATAGCTATCTCTATAATTTTTTAAACTATGAAAAAGAAAAAGACTTAGGGAAAAATCAGGGAAATTTGTACATATGATGAGCAGTAGATATATTAAGGAATTACCATTAATTTTACTAGATATGGTGGTGATATTATGGTTCTGTTTTTTTAAAGCTAGTATTTATTACAAATAACTTGCTATAAAGATTGCTTTAAAAGACCTAATACAATAACAAAAGCCTCAAAGAAACTCTCAACCCTTACAGGGCATTTGCTGAAGTAGAGAGACCATGACTCATAACATCTTTAATAAAAATGAAAGTTTTAGTCCTTGCAAGTTGAAAGATGGTAGAAAAGTGTCACAGGTCATGGTTAATGGAAAATGTGAGAATCTCAAGTATTTTATAAATATCTAGCTGAGATTGCTAGTGCTTATCGGCCTTGCTTTAGTGGGGATATAAGACTGAGTTCTGGTCAGTGGCATATTAGCAAAATTGTTGAATAAACTTCTAGGCTATCAAAGCTCCCAGACATTTTTCTCATTTTTTCTCCTCATCTGTCACCTGAAAGATAGGACTTTCAGAAAAAAGTGGATCCAAAAGCTGGAAGGAGTCTCAATACTGGAGCCAGGCCTCCATCACACTGCTTTTGTCTCCATCAGACTGCAATGCACTATAGTATGGGTAAGAACAACATCTTATTAGGGTAAGCCACTAAAATCTTGGGGATATTTTTTATACAAGTTGATCTATCATGATCACCATGAGTGTCAAAGTTATCATAAAAATTTTAGATATTTAAATGGTTACTGGAAAATGGTTGTTTGATTTTGACCAAAAAAGTTCTTACAGGTCAGGTTTCCTAGGAAAAATACTCTGAAATGGATGTTAGCATGTAGGAAATTTACTGGGAAGTGGCTTTGAGAACAACACCTGCAGAAGAGTAAAAGCAGCAGGACTAGGCAGAAGGAAAAGTTGCCCTGTGACTCAGTGAGGGTGAGAGCCTTCTCCAGTTCCATGGATAGCTGCACTGCTAGGATGGTATTTCAAAGTCATCTCAAGTTCAGATGGGGGATAACTGTACTCATGCATATGGGCCAGGTTCTGATTATGGGCACTCCTGGAGAGGGGAATGGATAGTGGAACAGGTGAGAAATTCCTCAAGGGGAACTTAGCTGTGAGCCCTGAGTAACTGTAACTCTTATAACTAAGGAAATAAGAGCCTTGGTCTTAAAGATGGATCTGGCTGTGCAGTAGCTATCCATTTCAGGAATGTTCCAGATGCTGGTCGTGAATAGGCCAAAGTGCTATTTATTGTTCATGAAAGAAGACTGTCTACTGGGACCAAGGGATAAATATAGCCCATCTGATATGCATGGAGTTTAAGAAAATAATTGATACCAAGACACCAGAAGATGGTAGATGGAAGAAACAAGGGAGCCTTTTCTGATTCTGAGGAAGGGACTGGTTAAGGCAACTTTGTGAAATAAAATACAGCTTCAAAAGTTTAACTTTCAATGACTTTCTGATTATCTATTTGATCTAATTATCAAATTTCATTGAAAATCAGTTGAAGGTCAATAAAATCTACATGATTAAATGGGTTCACTAAGGATTTTACAACTTGATTTTCATTAATGCATTTTTAACAAGATAATCTTTCTCTTAACACATCTTTATTATTTGCTGCAGAGCAGTATTTTGGAAGGATAAAAACATTGCTAAAGATAATATCCATTTGCAGTTTAATCTAATGTTTCAAATTATATTACTAAATCTGTTTGCTTGGCTGAGCCTGAATGAGTAAAGTATAGGTTAATTGAAGGCAACAACAACAACAACAACAAAAAAAAAAATTGAAGGCAACATAGTTCGAAAGGTGGCAAAAGAACTTCAGCAATAAATTATCTCCCTTTCCCTGAAGTTATTAGCATATCAAATAGTAAAAAGAATAGTGCCATTAACATCTATATTCTTCTCACCCCTTACTAATCACTAATAATTTTAATAAATAATAATGCATATTTTATTTGCAGTCAGTCCAATGATTTTTTTTTTACTTATAAATATTTACAAATTATTTGCTTTGGTTTATAAAAAATGATTGGCTTGAATTATACTTAGTTATAATGTCACAATTGCCTTTCTAATTCACATAATGACATTTACATGAGCTTTACTAACAAATGGTGAAAAAAAGACTTCCTCTAGAGAAGAAAGCCCCTTGATAATTCCAAGCTATAAAAATAAATCCTCCAGCCAACTTCATGGGTGCTCACTTGATCTAGCTCATGTTTTTTTCAAGAGTGCTTATTTCAAAGGCAGCCTCCAGGAACCTCAAAAATACTGACCTCTTTCAGAAGCTGGTAATATGAAGCAAAACAAAGTTTCCAACAACTCAGTTGCAATGAATTGTACTTGAGAACAAACAGTTTCTTTTAGAAGTAATTATACCCTATAATGCAAACCAACAGGCTGTCCTGGATCACCACACTAGAGAATTTCAGGTTTGCTTTTCTAAATTTCTTTTTCTAGGGAAAATCACTGTTTTCAATGGACAGCTATCTCATCAGAAGAAAAGTCACAGGCTTCCCCTATGCAATAATGCATATTAATACTTAGAGGTGTGTGTGTGTGTGTGTGTATGAAAATGGAGTAATTTAAAGTATTTATAAAAATATATGACCATTCTTTTGTTCTTGGATAGTGTAGAATACTTAATACTCAGTGACTGTGTTGCCAAATAATTTTTAAAAATCTTAAATTTCTTAAGTCTTTGAAAAGTAAATATCTGCAAAATTCTCCTCAGAGAAGTGTTCACTTCTTCATTCATTCAACAAATATTTACTGAATGCCTGTTTTGTGCCAGGCACTACTGAAAGTGTATAGGATGCATAAGCACACAGAACAAAGAGCCTTGTGTTCATGGTTCTCACCTCCTACTGGAGGAGACGGAAAGTAAATAAAAACATTATAAATAGTAATGATATGGGGCAGATTAGGGAGTTCTGGTTAGGGAACTGGAACAGGATGAAGAAGATCAAGTGTGAGATGACATGGTTGTAATCCCAGCTGCTTAGCTGGGCAATTAATGAGACTATCTCAAAACAGAAAGAAAGAGTGTTGGTGGGACAGATCATCTCTACAGTATTCAATAACTAGCCAGGGCAAGGATCATTGGAAAAGAGCTTAGAACAAACACCAGAATGATGTGGAACAGACTACCTCTTTGACTGTCTGGGTACAGAACAGTGAAGCCTGACAGGGTGGCCACACAGAGCCCTGTCTGGCTATCTGAGGAACAGTAGAAGCAAGCAGAGGGTAAGTCCAGCTGTAACTCAGGCCTAATGACAGTCATGGCCAACCCCAGAGGACACTAGAGCTAAATGGCCCCTTTGAGTTGTCTTGAGTTAGGCCAGGCCTTTATACTCCCTCCCACGTTGATGTTATGAGATAAGGGCCACCCTGAAATGGGCATGGCCTTGAGCAAGGTAGTTCTCTGTAGTTAAAGGAGGAAAACAGCTGTGTGATGTCTACTGGTAAGATCCTCCGCAGTCTGCATTGAAGAGAGAGGTGGGAGGATATCTCAGTAGCAATCCTTGTGGCCTCCCCATTGCCAAATTCACCATGGTATAAGATGGCTAGACTAACTTCAATATCCATATTCCAACCAGCTGAAAGAAAGGAAAGAAGGAATAGGGGTGTCCTGGCAGTTGTATGCAACACATCCGCTCATAGTCTATTGCTAGAGTCTAACTGCACTGCTATACCTAGCTTCAAGCAAATTGAAGTAACCTTTATTCTTAGTGGCCTGGGACCAGCAAACAAACAAAAATGGTACTGAAGGACAGCTAGCAATTTCTAGTAGTACCATAATCCTCATCTGAGAGTGTGGATTCACTGCATGAGAGAACAAATAAAATGCAATCTTTTGGTTCATTTAGGATTTTGTATTTTAGGGTAAGAGACCTTTAAAAGGCAGCAAAGAAACAACAGTTTCTTAAAAGGATAGTAGAAAAGCAAGAGCAATTACAGTATACAGGTGGCAGCAAGTTGAGGCTGTGAAGTTTAGAAATTAATGTAGTTTGTTCCCACACTGATGGGGCTCGGGATCATCCAAGTGACATTTATGCAGCATAAATCACTTTAGAACTACTTTCTTCTTTGAACCCCTCCTTTGGCTTGGCTTCTGATTTATCAGTTTTCTTTCATGGCTCTTCTTTCCATTTTTGACCTTTTAATGTTGGTATGTTTCTGGATTCTGTCCTTATTCCTTTTCTCACAGTCCTTCCTTTATGTTTATTGGCTTATATAACTCTGAAAACATTATGACCTTCAAGCCCAGGAAAACACCCACCTGAACATCACCAGTAATTGAACAGAATGAGCTTGATGGGATATAAACATTGAAGATTTTATTTCCCTCCCATCTCCATTCTCAGCAGCTCTGTATCAGCTTTTCCTTACTATGTGGCCTATTCTGTGTCAAGCAGATCCTACAGATTAATTAACCTTATTACTTGGTCAAAAAAATCAGAAGAGTTAATTAAGAATCTAATTCTATCTCCACTTTTTCATCACCTGAGGTTTGACTGAAGGTCCACGCACCTTCAAAGTCTACTCTTTCCCTTTTCCTTCTCTCCTTCTTCTAGTTCACTAGATTAAAGGTCACAGGTAGGGAAGGCAGGGAGTGCCCTTTATATCTGGTCTTCCTCTGGCTCTGTCTGGTCCTGTCCTCTGAGGCTGACTCTGCCAATGTGATGGCCTCTACCTCATAAATGGTGAGTGAAGTTTTCTTTGGCCACCTCTGGTTCACTCTCAATATCTTCTTTAGAAGCCACCTCTTTTAGATGGTGGCTTCCTGGACAGCCTTGTAACTTCTGCTTTGCCTTCTGTCCATCAGCCTCTTTCAGTAATCTAGCTTTTGCACATAATTGTATCTATTCACAACGTTTATATTATATTGGCTAGCAGATCTCAAAGGAAGAGGGAAGAATGGTTTAAATCACACATACCTCAATTATTTTCTTCAAATTCACATAATAGGTGCCTCTCAGTGAAAAGCAGTAAATGAGGAAAATAAGATCTGAAGTGTTACTCTAATATAGCACTCATTGCCTGGAAACATCAGCTCTAGGGAAAAATGTTCCTAATATTCTACATGGAACTATCAACTACATATCCCTACTTATACGTCATACAGGTACCTTCAATTCAAAATCTACTATACTCATCTAAAATTGATGGACTCATCAATTTTTAATATATTCCAAATTCAAAATGTATTTACTTCTGTGTTTTCTACCTTATCATCTACCCAATTACTCAGGGAAAAATTTGGAGAGTCACCTTGAATACTCCTTGACATCCCCAGTATCTCAATCACCAGGATATTTTACCTCCTCAATTTTACTTCCCTCTTGTTGCTATTTCTACTGCCTTAGTTGAGGCTGCCCTTGCCTCTCATTATTATAATAACCTCCTAATAAATTCCTCTATATCCAGGTTCACCTGCCTCAAATTCATTTTGCTATACTGCATCTAGAGTGGTCTTTTTCAAGTCCAGACTTCATCATATGATGCTTTTGTGATGCAGACCTCTATGAAGCAGCCCCAAACAGGACTTAAATTAACCAATTGACTTTTTATGTTCACTTGTGAATCTGTCCAAAGCCTAGGCTGCTTGTCTGGAAATGAATGGCAGACTCATAGTAAGTGAACCTCTGTGAGTCAGTAATCCCTACTAAGGCCTATAATGGTGGATGAAGCTGGAAAACCTCAAAGGATAAAACAAGAGCACAGCCAAGGACACCTGGATCCCATCTCAACTAGATAAAGACTATAACCTCAGGGGTCTTACTCCTGGGTGGATTAACTTAATCCTTATTAAAGATTAATGTGATACCTTACTTGGAGAAGTCCTGAAGGAATCCAACCCTCCTGAAGAACCCCCCGCCCTTCTCCGAAAAACAAAAAAAAAAGGGCCAACCAAAGAAGATCTTGGTTTTAGCCCTGAGAAAATATTGAGGGTTTTGATCCTCTTGGAGCCCTGAAATCACTCCATCTGGCTCTTTTTATTTAGCCTTTGCCATATACTTGTTCAGGAGTTTGTAGACCTGATCAGCCAGCAATAACTGAGGGATATTATTAACCTGACACTTCAGTTTAAACCTTCCAGTGGCTTTCCATCATACTGTAGTGTTGATCAAAGTGTAGTTCTTAGATCACTTTTGACCAGAATCATTTTTTAAAATTTATTTTAAAAATAAAAGCTGGAAAACATATTAACAAACAGACATCCATTTACAAAATAGCATAAGAACATGCAAGCAATACTGAATTACAAAGTGGTAGGAAATTAACAATGGCTGTTGCATTACGTATTGATATCTTCAAAGTGGTTTCTCAGGAAAACAAATAGAGACATGCAATATTGATCAAATAAATAATAATTAACTATTCCTTTCAGTAAAGCAGTAGAAGTCAGTAGTACAACTATGTTAGCTATCCTGTATATACAGACATACATAATGACCAGAATCATTTAGATGGCATATTAAAAATACCAATTCCTACAACCAATCACAAACTTAAGGAATATCAATACTTGGGAGTGGAACCTTGGAAACTGTGTTTTTAAAGAACATTTTCAGAAGGGATTTGTATGCACAATTTCTTTTTGTGAATACTAACTTGAAAGAAAGTCTAAACTCCTTTTTGCAGTGTTCAAGCCCACTCAGTATTGGGCTTAACTACTGCTTTAAATTTTTTATCCTACTACTACCTCTGCAATTTACATCCTAGAGAAAACAGAGTTTCTCATGAGCTATTTCACACCTCACTGTTTTTAAAAATGTTCTATTTCCTTAGCCTTCTTTTACTTCTGAGGGTTTTTCTTCCTAGCTTCCTTCCATCATATCAAAACTTATTTATCCTTTAAAACTTTATTAGAATATATATATGAAGAAAGGACATAGACAGGAACAGGTGGAAACCTCTGTGCATTTTTATTGTCTCTGGACTTTGTGATGAGGGTATGCTACAGGGTCAGAAGCTCTTCAGCACAGAGATAAACACACACACACACACACACACACACACACACGCATACACACACAGACACACACACACAGACACACACACACACACACAGAGTCAAAGAGGTTGAAAAGAGATCCAGGGAACAAATCAGTTGCAGACCCAGTTGCTGCTTCACACTGCTGAGGTAAATCAGCAGTTCAGCAATAAGGTAATGTGAACTACAAAATGGCTGCTGCTTGTCCACTTCCCTCTAGATCTTTCAAGACTCTTTCTTGTGGCTCATTCTTTCCAGATGCATACGAGAAAGCAAATTCCAGGACAAATTGTTCTATCTAGCCAAGTTGACACATTAAAAAAGTATCACATAGTGTATAATTTATTTTAGGTTTGGATCTCATTGGTGAGATGACATTTGTTTAGCCACTAAAGTGAGTGATAGGACCAAGGAAATAAATGAGAGATGATAGGCTATAGAAAGGTCTTGAAGTGGTAGTGTTAAGATGGGAGATTCTGCAAAGGGTCAAATACCTAATCCAAAGAAAAGCACAACCCAGCTGAGTCTCAGGAGTAGTTGGATTTAAGGACATGACATCTGCATGTCTATTTCTCTGGCATTCTTTTACTTCTTGTGTTGACTTCCTTTTTTATGTCCAAATAGCTTTCTCTACCTGGAATAAGCATGGTCACTGTAGTATTTAAGCTTTGTATCTTCTTGTGCTAGTTCATCAAAACATTTAGGAGAAATTATGCATTGACCTAACTTGATGTATTAGTTAGCTTTTTTTTTTTGCTATAACCAAAATTTAAAGAAGGAAATGGTTTATTTGGCCCATGGTTTCAGAAGTTTAATCCATGGTTGGCTGGCCTCCAGGCAGAGACATCATGGTGGAAGGGCATGGTGGAGTCAAGCTGCTCACTTTGTTGTGGCCAGTAAGCAGAGGACAGGAAGAATATCAGTGAGAGATACATCCTCCAACAGCGTATCCTCTGTGACTTATCTCCTCTAAAAGGGTCCCACCTTCTAACAACACATTCAGCTATGAACATCAGTGGTTTAATCCAATAATGAATATACCATGCCAATAAACCAGTCACTTTTCCAGGAGACCTTTAATTCAGTCAAATTGAAATTAAGAGTAATTGGAACACTTGGGTTAGTTGCTCATTCTTGGATCAATTATAAAGTGCCAAAGGATGGAATATGCTACTTTCTGTTCCATATAATAAGTTACCCCAAACCTAGAAGCTTTAAATAATAATAAACATCTATTGTCTAACATAATTTCTGTATAAAATGAACTTAGGAGTAGTTAGCTGGGTAGCTCTGTATCAGGTGGATGGGGGGCGTCTTACATAAGATGGCAGACAAGACTTAACTAGGATGGAGAATCAATTTCCAAGGGTGCTCACTCACTGTCCTGCCAAGTTGATGGTTGTTGGAAAGAGGCCTCAGTTCAATGCCATTTGGACATTTCCACAGCGCTACTTCAATGCTTTCTTGGCATATCTGACTTCTCCTAGAGTGAGTGGGCCAAAGAACCATGGTAGGGACTGTAATATCTTTTATGACCAAGAAATGGAATTCATGTTATTTTCCTTTAATATTCTAAAAGTGACATAAGTCAGCTTTATTCAATGTGGGAGGGGACACTAATATTATACACAAGCATGTAAATAGGAGGACTTGAGAAACATGGAGGGTAATTTAGGGGGTTGTGTACCAAGGCACAGTAACTGCACAGCTTGTATAAGTCTCCCTATCCTTGTGGCCAGAATAGAGGCTGAATATAAGATTGTGTGAAAACATTCAACATTCTAAGGAGAAGAAAAGAAGCTATACTACATGGGAGAGAATGTGAAGGAGAAAATCTTGGAAAAAATTGAGGGAAGAATTTTGGAAGGAAAATAGATATTGATTACTAGCCAGGGGGTTAATAACTCCCTTGATTATATCTTGACTGTACCTCTGTGATACTTTTTGGCATATGATATCTTACTCATTTATAAATATTTCTCTTCCTCTAGATTCTGAGATCTCTTCTTCTATCTTTGAAACTGCATCACCAAGTACACTATCTGGAGCAAAGTGGACAATCAAAAATGTGTGAACTGAACAACACTAAATAAGCTAAGACCTTAGAGGATATGAGCAAAGTCTGTGATAATTAAAGGTATGGCTAGGCTGAGCAGAAAATTAGCATTACATCTCAGATTAGAAGGCATTTTTTGACACTTGAAAGATGCCCTTCAGATGAAATAAGTTAAAATCTTATGAAATTTGTATTTTCAAGAAGTAGAATGTGCTAAAATACAAATAATTTATATGTTCAATATTAAATGAAATTTCAGTAACTAGATTAATATTAATTAGAACTTTTATTTTTGGGTAGAACAGAAACCCAATTCAAACTAGCCTAAAAGCAAAAAGGGTGGATTTACTGGAAAACTACTGGAGTAATTAATGGAATCCAAGGACACTAACATTAGGATCACTAAATGGAGAAGAAGTCCAGAAATTCTCCTTTGACCTTTATTCTGCTCTTTTCTCTGTATCACCTTCGCTTTCTCAGTGCAAACCAGCTTTTCCGTTTGCAGTCCACCTGTCACCAGCAAAGGTTCCCAAGTTAACATTTGCGGTCTAACCACCCAGATAGAGATGATCTGGCTCTCTGTTTTAGTTGTAAAATTCCCAAAGAGGGGAGCAATACAGCCATTTAAACTCAGATAGCAAACTTCAAGCAGATTAATTATGACTAGGGGCAGTGCCACTTTATAGGAATATTGCAAATCCTCTTGCAGCCTTATATATTGGGCAATGGGGCAAGGCAATTCCTGGGAAATAGTTGATGGGTAGACAAAACAGTAGGCGTGTGATCAGCGAAGGATTAGATAAATTAAGAGATGGCGTATTCATAATAAAACGTGAAGGCTGCTCAAAGTCCAACAATAGTCTCTGGGGTTTTCCATAGGAAAGTCCAAGGTATTTTTGGTGTCACTGTAAGAAATGATTGGTTGGAATCTTGGTTTGAGCCAGGGTGGCATTTCTCATATTCTAGTCCTTCATTATCCTGGCTAGGGTGGAAACACTGTCTTCATTGCTACATCTAAGGAAAAGGGCTTAATTAAGATGTTAATTTCCTTTGCTGACATGTTAGGGGAGGTTTCAGAAGAGATAAACAATGGATTATAGCTTCAGCTATTATGCAGCTCTGAAGGAGGATTCTGATGGTTTTATAACACCTAACTCCTTCTAAAACCTTGGTGACAACTGTAGTAGATTTGCTAATAGCTGGCTTCAGCATGTGGATCTAATACCTATGTTTAGCTCTATTTTTTTTTTTTTTTTTTTTGGTGCTACCTACTGTTTTTTGTTTTATGTACTTTGGTGAAAAGAAAAATTTCTCTAAAAGGTGTAAAGGTGCCATTAGAATGTCATTACAAAAATTGTTTCTATAGTAAATTGGAAAACAAAGACTATTGAATGTCAAAGCATGGAAAAATATGTCCCTGGCCTAGTTTTTAAAAAGAAAGAGAAATTATGATAAGAGTGAAATTATCTCTGTAAATGTTACTATCAAGCACATAGCTCCTAATCAGCAGACAGTGCACATGGGGGGAGGTTAAGAAGAATGAAGAATATTCTTAAGTCCTCTCTTCAATGCCCCAGATTCAAGCACTGTATTGTACTGTGCCTATCACAGTACTCTACTTTTTAGATAGACTAGTGAAGTCAGGGTTAGAAGAAGGGAAATGTGGTCCCACCAACATCAGTATTCTCTGTCCATTTATGTCTTTGTATGGATTGTGGGAGAAGAACTCATATGCTAGCCTTGTCTGCTGTCTGTTGGGTCAGCTTGCTCATTTTCTTCCTGGGCTATCATGTTTCCTGGTTCGAGGCTTCTTTAGTTTCTGTTGATTGTGATTTACACCTTCAGCTTTTTTCTACTGGAGCTAGCCTTCATATGTGGTCACTGATTTGGTTTCAACTTTGAAACTCTAATTTGGACATACTGATCTTTTCAAGCAACTTAACCAATGCCAGCATTTACCGTCCATTGTAATTATAATCCCATTTCCTTTAAATACTCAATGGTCAACTAATAAAGCATAATTTTATGGATTTTGGCAGATTCTAACTCTTCTTTCATTTCAGATGTTCTATTGCCAAAATCTCTCATTTTTATCAAATCTGCATGTTCTCCTTGGTTATGAATATAATTTTTAAAAAATGAGTGACAGATAAAGTAAATGTGCTCTAAGATTCTTGGTGATTACTCAATGTCTGTAGTTTAGATAAGAAAAATTATAAATCTTTTCTGCCTGTCACACAGAGGGACAGATGACCCAAAAGGAAACAGGACCATTAAAATTCCGTAAGACTTTGTACAAAGAGGATGAGAGAGAGTCCCAAACAAAACCAGAATTCACTAGTTTGGACCTGCCCAGTATTAGTCACTTGTCAGCTTGATTATATAGTAATCAGAACCTTAACAGTAAGAAATTACATAGTGTTAAGAAATCTTTCAAATGGATTTGTCCCTAAATTTATAGCTTTTGTTATGTCATTATTTTTGTAGCATTTCTGTTGTGGTTTAAATTAACACTTTAATATATTCCACATTTCCTTTTTAAATCTCTTCTTCTAGATTTCTCAAAATTATTTTTTTGAGCTAAGAGTTTGTTCTAATAAATGTTTGTTTAAATGAATGAATATAAATAGAACAGAATAATACAGCCCTTTATCTAAGAGTTCTTAAGGTTCTTGTGTGTTTGGACCCCTTTGGCAATCTACTGAAACCTACAGACATTTCTTAGGATAATATTTTTTTTTGAGACAGAGTCTCACTGTGCAGTTCAGGCTGGTCTTGAGCTCACTTTGTAGCCCAAGCTGGTCTTGAGCTTGAACTGATCCTCCTGCTTCAGCCTCCTGAGTGCTGGGATTACAGGCATGTGCCATCACACCCGTCTAGGATAATATTTTTATATATAAAGTTAAAAGGGAAATTAAATATATTAGAAAAAATTATCAAAATATTTTTGAAAATGAAGATATAGTAATGTATAGACTTCTTTATTAACTCATTAAATGGAATGATCTACTATCACACCCTCAGACTACCATAACTTCAAAGTGCTGATGAATGCACTGGTTTAGTGAAACATCTGCAACAACTGTAATGTGATATGAAAATATCTGAAATTTTGATTGGTGACAATAAAATCTATGCTGAGGTTGTCATCTTGATATCACCAACATCCGCTTCTTAACCCTGGGCCTCTGTCCTTTCTTACCTGGACTATAGAACAACTGTGTTTGTGCATAATTTCTCAAAGTCTCTTGTGAAAATTGCCCCTTCAGACTTTTGCTCTTTGCTTTTAATTACAGACAGCAAATCTCTAAAGAGCCTCTGCTTCCACTCTGTCCAGAGGGATAAGCAAAACTTCTGACAGGTCGAGGAATTCTTATTCCACCTCCATCCTGCCTCTAAATCAACAAATCATAAAAATATATTTAAGATTTGTTGGTTTTTTTACCCTATGTGGCTTCAATTCCTTGGCATCATCTTATTTATTTGGGATTCATTTCCACTCATTTTGGTTTTGGAACTGGTATCAATCCTGTCTCCTTTATGCTTATTTATATCAGAGCTCAGAAGCTATGATGCCAGATATATGTAAGTTGTCTGTTACCAGCTGGTTGAAATGATGCTTTCAGCTACTTCTAGAATATTCAGGAGATGAATACCTACATCCCAATGTCATATATAGAGGATGGAGCTCGTGCTAAACCTTTTTCTCTGAGACTTTGTTCTACTTTAAATTATATATATATTACCCCAGAATTTAATCAGGAGCAGTCTCCGTTTCCATAATCTTTGACAATTCCCAGCCTGGTTTCTCTGCATCCTTCATTCTTTTTTCTTGCTTTCTTCTCTGGAAACTGCATCCTACTCTTACTGTGCTATTTCTGTTGACTGGAGTCTTACCACGAATAGACAGACCAATGGCTAATTTTATGTGTCAACTTGGCAAGGCCATGGTCTGTAGTTTTTTTTTTTTTTTTTTTTTTACCAAACACTACTTTTTTTGTGTGTGCTGGGGACGAAGCCCAGCACCTTGCCTATGCTAGGCAAATGCTTGACCATTAAGTCGTATCCTCAGCAGACTTTGAATAAAGCAGATTGTCTCCATAAAGTGGGTGGGCTTCACTTAATCACTTAATCAGAAAAAAGACTAAGGTCCCCCAAAGAAGAAGTAATTCTGCGAACAATCTGCATTGTACTCAAAACTACAACACTGGTCTTTCCTCAGTTACCAGTCTGCTGACATGTCCCACAGATTTTGGACTTAGAAACTCCCCCAATCATATGGCCCAGTTCTTTAAAAATTAACAGTCTTAGTTTCTTTCTGTCTTCCTTTGTTTCTGTCTCTCTGTTTCTGGCTCTGTCTCTGTCTCTCTCTGTGTCTCTGTTTGTCTCTGTCCCTCTTTCTCACTCTGATTCCTTCCTTGACTCTTCCAGCTTCTGTAGGCTATCAGTATTCCTTGACTTTCTTGGCTTCTGGCCCCATCACTCTAATCTCTGTCCTTATTTTTATACTGTTTTCTTTTCTATGAGTCTATACTAAATCTTCCTCTGTTGTTCTGTGAAAGAATACTTTCATGGAATTTAGGACCCACCTGGTTAAAACAGGATAACCTCCTTATCTCAAGGTAACACTCACCAATTACGGAGATTAGGACATGAACATATCTCAGGGGACCATTCTTCAACCTACCACTGTATCTTCTAGTAACAGCCAACTCTTTTTGTCTTCCCTTAACTGCAATGACAGTTCCTAATGACAGTTCTGTTGGAAGACTGGAATTCTTTATAATGTGTCAATAATAATATAGAAAATGCGCATTCGCCAGAGTAGGGATTGGGAGATATATCAAACCAAGAATGTTAAAGCCACCTTCTTAGCAGAATTCTTTGCAGAGTTAATGATATAAAATAGAGATTCTATATAAAACTGAAGTTATAGAGCTCACCATGTAAAATGAATCAAAACAAGGCCTGGGGCCAAAAGTGTCCATCATTCAATCTCTGGTGACTGTAGTTATTCATAAGATAATACAATTCAAATTGTAATTTTGGGTCCAAAATGAAATAGGTACTCAGGTATAATAGATGTTTGCAACACTATTAATATGTTGGCTAGAAGTGCAAGAAGGAAGTCAGAGCCAGTTGTGATTTATCAATAATTAGAAAAGAGAATTTTTACAGTTTTTTCTTAATATTCTAATAATCAAAAATCAAGAATTTCTTTAGTAAATATTTGCTGGATGAATACGTGAATTTCAAGGGCATTGTGATACTGCTAGAAGCTGTGATGGTACAGTCTGTACTTTCCCTTGCTGTTACAGAATTATAGGGCAAGTGTGATTTTAGAAGGAACTTTTTTCACTCCACTAGGAATCTTTCTTAAGAAATATAATTCCCCAAGGCATTATCCTAAGAGAGTAGGGACAGCAAGGGAGAATCAATGTCATTACCTTTGGATTTAACCCTTTCATCAATATCTTTACAGCTGAGAAATAGATGTTTTCACTCAGAGGGAGCGTTAATGAATTTGAATACCAACACGTCAGACTTGCCCATGATATACACCTGAAGGAAAATCGCCAGTTGATCAATATATATAATAATATTAAATAAGAGTTAAGACTTTGCCTTTAAAATGCTTTGAATTTGAAAATCTGATTTTTATACCATTTTCATTCACTAATGTTGAATTCTTAATCTTTTGCTTGTGTGCATCATCTCCTACTTCAGGGGTGGGTGTGTGTTTCTTATATATATATATATTTTTTTTCTAGAGCATTGCTTTGGTTATTAGAGTATATTGGTCAGGACCCTGAGGAAGCAGGTAGAATTTTTTCTAAGAGTAAAAGGAGTGACACCTTAGGAAGCATTGCTAGTGAGTCATTGCTCTGTATAAGTCTTTCACAGATATTTCCCTTCATTGGCTGCTATTTTGGGTTCACACTATCAGCAGGAACCAGACATGTGATTCTTTCTTGACCCTCAATTTTAGCAAAAAAAAGTAAAAAGACATATGGACAGGGGAAAACAGGACTAGAAAATACCAGTAGTAGTAAGATAATCAGTATGCTTGACCAAACATGTTTTACTATTTAAAAATATCCCTGGGTCTTTATTTTAGTACTAGAATAAAATTGCATTCTCAAATTTTAGGGGAGGTTAGTAAAGACATAAATGGTATTCTGTGTTGTGCAGGCATTCTGTAAGATTCAACATAAAACATTGTGTGAAAGGAACTGTACCTCTTTACATGAAGCCAAGTGAAGCAAATTAAACTTGCTATTTATTATACATGCTGATTCTCTTTAAACATCCAGTACATGCTCATTAATACTTCATTGTTGTCACTTGAATTTGTGTTTAAATATTTTCTTATAGCGTAACTCTTTATAACTCAGAACATCAAAAATCTTTGAAATGATGAAAGTATTTTTTATTCTTTTAGTTAAAAATTTTATGTATCAAAATTCCTTTGGATTTGCCTTTTCTTCAGTCTATCTCTATGTAGTATGAACACTCAGTTATTATATATATATATTCAAAGTCAGAGTTCCAAATAAAGAAACCTATGGAAAGAATTACATTATTCTAACTTTTCTTACCAAGAAAAAAATTTTATAATTTCAAAATTCATATTAATTAGCCATTATAAAAGCCCTGTGAAGCTAAATGTCTTGTAAGTCTATCTATCTATCTATCTATCTATCTATCTATCTATCTATCTATCTCTCATTTGATATATGACAGGCTCTTTTCTTATTCATTATACCAGCAATTCAAATTGTGCTTATACTTAAGCTATCCCCAATGCCAACTACAGAATTAGTACTGTCATTTCAAGTTCATGTACAAGGTGAAGTTAAGAGGTTTGGGAAAGGGATAGCAGAATTTCAGAGGAATCAATAGGCTCAGATCATTAGCTGCAAAAATAATTCTGGGGAGCTGTCACACAGTTAAAATTATATGTTCACAAAAATTGTATACTGCAATTGTCCCAGTTTCTCTCTAATATAAAATATGTCTAGGAATCTGAAGACACGATTGTGTAGTAGAAAGAGTATGGACTTTGAAGTGAGACAGGCTTGGATTTCAACTCCCATATCTTGGCAAGTTAATATTTGTCAGCCTCTGTTTCTCCATCTTTGCTACATATAAATTATCATTTTTTTTTCTTTTTGCTTTTGTTTTTCTTCTGGTACCAGGAATCAAACTCACGACCTTGCGCTTGCCAAGCAGGCGCTTTGCCACTGAGGTAAATCCCCAGCCCCATCTTTTGTAAATTAAATAGTAAAATGTATGTAAAATGCTTATTAGAGTACCTGTTATGTCAGGTACACTATAAATAGTAATATTTTCCTACCTTTTAAAGACCTGAATTGAGTTAAATTAACTTTGGATATACTCTACTAAAGCAAAGTCCTTTATGTACATTATCACAGTCAAAACAATACAGATTCCTAAAAGAAATATGGCTTGGTGGACTCTCTCAAAGTAATTGAAACTTTTTCTTTTAATAATAACATACATAAAAACAGTTACGGCATGATAATGTTCATATTTGTCGAACACCTTAGGCCTTACATTTGGTTGCGTGTACATTCTCATCCAATCCTTACAACAATCCTTACAACAATCCTAAGGCAGAGTCAAGTCAAAGTATAGGGGATATACTATGGCTGACATTTTGATTGTTGTAAGGATTGGATGAGATTGTACCATTACTCCCATTTTAGGAAAGTTCAATAACTTGCCCAGAGTCACACAGTAAGTGGCAAGGATGGGACTTGAACTCAGATCCACATGACTTCAAGTTGTGCACTTGAACTAAAATGTTGTAGTGGAAATGGAGAGGCGGGGATGAATGAAGAGATGTTAACAGATAGCATGGACTGGACTCCCTGCTGTCCTGATGGAGGCCTAAGGCAGTCAAGTCAAGGTAAGTAAGCATGCCACTGATCATGCCTTTGGAGGTAGAACTGTTTAGCTGCAAGTAATAAAACCCCTTCTGGGTTGTCTTATACTCCAATCCCCTTCAAATTTATTATAAGGCTCAGGGGTGACCCATAGAACACACAGTGAGGAATGCAGCTGCTGTAGCAACAGAAGAAATATTTTCTCTCTCTTCTCTGAACATCTGTTTTATTTGTCTATGTGAAGACAGGCTTCATTGGCTTCCAACCTACATGGAATAAGCTATTTATGGCTAATCTATAGCTCTCAAATTTACACATTTTTATGTTCAACTACTTAGATAGACATTCTTTCTTTCTCTTCTAATTCCAAATTTCCAATGCAGAGATCAAGCTGATCCAGTTAGACTCACTTGCCCACAGTCCAACCAATAGTTGCCAGCGTGACAGAGTTCTATAACACAAACTTGGCTTCTGGGAAACACTCTAAGGAGAGGGAACGGTCCCCACAGGAGAGGGTCTAGGCAGAAAACCCTATGTGTGGCCACCATGGTGCCATTCACTGGAAGAAATCCAGTATCCTAGGCAGTGGTTGTATCAAGAAGGCAGTGAATGAAGGCTTTTACTCAGAATTTATTTACTCTAGTGGTGGGGAAAAATTTGAGGGTATTACTGATGAGTTAGTGTCATATTTCAAGATTTCATCCTTCAGTGTAGAGCCAATGTCTATTCTGGGTTAGCAGTATCAACATTTCACATTCAAAGATGGGTGTTATCCATCATACATTTCACCCTCTTAGACCTCATGTGATTGGAGCAGGTTTTAAGTTCAAGAATTGGGTGCTACAGGATAATAAAGAGCTCCTACCCAAATGCCAGTTTTTGGAGAAACTTTGATTGATGTGACAGTTGCAAAAACTTAGTATAGTATTTATATTTATAAAAAGAGTAAAAACTTTCTAAGGGTTGAGACAAAAAATTCTAAGACAGATAGTTAATTTATTTTGGTAAAAGCCCCACTACAAAGCAAATTAATTTTTTTCCATTATTCTTGGGGGAAAATTTCTTAGTGCAAAAAAATAATGCAGGAACAGAGGCAGCCAACATTCATCTCAGTGAAGAGAAAAGTTACTAAGGGACTTGTTTAAAATATGGATTGCCCAGGCCTTGCCATAAGAGACTCTTCTACAACCCCTGGGGCTAACGTAGTATGCCAAAAGTCAGTATTTTAGTAAATACTTCAGAAACTACATATTGGAAAGTACTTCTGAAGCTTTTGTTTCCTTCAATTTAAATGTAGAAGACCCATGCTTATTTGTTCTTACATAGGTAGTACATGTGTATATACTTGTTCTTACATAGGTAGTACATGTGTGTGTGTGTTCTCATCCTCTGGATATCAGCAATGGAACCTTCCAAAAGTATAGGGGATATACTCTGGCTGACATTTTGATTTTTTGTTGGGGGAGGTTCCTGGAGGAGTCTTGTTGTAGCAAAGCTTGGTACACGTAACCTTGATGTTGTGGTGTTGAGACAGGAATATATGGGACATGGGAAATGTGCTGAGGGTAGACAATGGTGCTTTTGATATCTTTTGGAGCCTATGGCATAGGAACAGTACTCCTTGAACAGAATAGATTGCCTGGCAATGTGGTCAGTCATATGGCACAAAATGAGGACTTGCAGGGTCACGGAGCATCTTATGCTGGGGCAAAAGAGAAATCTTTATTCTCCTTTTTAACTTTTTTTTTTTTTTTTATCCAGAACTATAAATTGTAGAAATACTTGGGTAATTCTTGGAGGCAGAAGTGAATTGTTTCCCAATCAGGAAAGTGAACAGTATTTTGGAGATTTGACCCATACAATTTCTAGCTGCTACATCCTAAAGGAGATGTAAGAAAAATGTTGTTATTTTCCTTTGTATTCTACATAACGAGGGACAATTAGGTAGTGGCAAGGAAGAAACTGATGTCTTTTCTGGATACTGGAACATTGGTAGGGAATGTCCTATGAGTCTCAAGAAAGTATCAATTACAAGAGACCCATGTCACCGAGATGGTGGGGGAGAAAAGAAGCGAAACACAGTGTTGTATTCTCCAGCACATTAGAATACTCTTGAGAAATCCAGAGGTAACTGAGGCACACTTTGAAGAGAGTTGGTTTCTAACAATTAATTTTAAAACCCACAGAGCATAACACTGGATTCCACAAATATATCACTTACTTTTCTACCATAAATTTTTACTTTAGCCTAATAGTAGCCAGCTATGCTTCTCAGTAACTGTACCTGGGGGATACAGGAAGCAATCTTTGTGTTTATCTACCCACTTTGTACAACAAAAGGCAAAATATATGTGCATGTGTGAAAATGTCAAACCAGGATTTACACCCAAGTGATGCTTCAGATAGTAGGTTTTACATATATTTACCTAAGCATCACAGAGGGTATAACACACCCACATCACTTTAAGATTTGTTTTTAAAAAGTTTTCTTTTGATTTTTCTGGTAGAAGTAGTCCAATTAAGTACAGTGGCAAATGAAAAACCAGATTTGCAAGTTTTGGAGTAGGTCAAAGTGAATCATCAGATTACTCATGCATGAATGATGAAGATGATCCATTATGGTAAAGTACATGTTTTCATAGCAGAAGAGTGGTGTGGGGGGGATGATGATGAGGATGATGATGATGATGATGTGACTATGACATTTTCCATGTGAGGCAAAGTTCTTGTGATAGTGAAATGGAGTAAGAATCAAGTTATACAAACACAAGGAATGTGGACCTCCTTGATTCAAATGATAAAGAAAACAGCAATGGGAGTACATATTTGACTAGTTAAAAAGTTGTGAAATGGTCAACCAAATACAACAGTCCTAGGGAAATGGATGCAACTTGAGACCATACTCATAAGTGAAATAAATCAGTCTCACTTGTGGAAATATCACATTGTCTCCCCAGTTTAAGAAGCTGAAAGAGTAAATAAGACCCAAAACGTACAATAGATATTGTGAAATATGAAGAAAGTATTCAAAAGGAAAGAGAAATTGGAATGGGACACAGGAGAAAAGAAGGAAGGAAAAAGGAAAAAAGTATATATATATGATAGTTAAGATAGTTATACTACTAATTGCTATTAGTTCATTGAAAGGAAAGGTATATGCCTATATTGTTTGATCAGTTTTTCATGCAATATGAACAACTATTTTGAAGATAACCATACAGAATGTACTGACCATTGTTACTTTCCTACAGTCTTGTTTTGAAATTTTATACCATTGTTTTTATTGTTTTTTTCTTTAAAATAAAAAATATGACAAAGAATAAAAAAAAAATGGAGCAATCCAATGCTAGAGTTAGATCCAAAAATATAGCAAGGGTCTTAGCAGGGATGAAATGTATTGGACAGAATGCCAGCACTGCCATTCAGTGTTAGAAATTGTAACAGATGAAATACTATGCGATGCTATGAAATATACAAAGGCTGAAATGCAAGTAAAATGTTCTGTATGCACCAATAGCCATATTAAAAAATGTATTTATAATGACAGCTCACTAGCTAAACTGGAAGTTTCATAGGTCTGCTGTATTTAGTTGGGATTTCTCATGGTAATTGTGCAAAGTAAAATAATTGTGGAAGACAATGGATCAAAATATGGCATAAAAATTTATGTCCCTGTAGTTGCAAAGACTTATACTTTCAATATAGAAATTTGTCTTGGAACTCAGCCATCAGATCTTTATAATCATAGTAATAAACTGAAGGATGTTGTGAACAGACTTGTTCCTCCCATCTCCCAAACTAATCGGAATGTGACATTTGACAATTGGTTTACCAGTTTCCAGTTAATGCTACATTTACTAACAGAGCACAAGTGGATAGTGCATGAACTGTACACAGGAACAAATCAGAAATTCCAAATGAAATGTTGCAATTTCAAAACAGAATTATAGGGTACAATCTTTGGATTTCAGACAGATTTGCATTGGCCTCATATATGGCAAAGAAAAACAAACTGATACTGTTGATGTCAACATTGCATCATGGTGGAAATACTGATAAGAAAACCTCAACAAAATGGAAGCCTGAGATGGAAACTTTCCACAACAAAAACAAAGGCAGAGTGCATGTTGTTATGAGTTATGCAGCAGCTATGATGTCATTCAAAACAAAAAGCTTTTGCCCAGTGATTTTGTTTTACTTGTTCCTAAATGTGTGGTATAAATAGTTTGATAGTTTACAAAGAAAATAACAAGTGCAAAGCATCATGGAGAAATTTTCTTAGGGGTTGGGATTGGAACTCATAAGAGATCATTTGGTGCAGAGGAAAAGCAAAATGTTTCTGCCAAGGGAACTACACAAAAAAATTGTGGACCACACTGGTGAGCTGATAGGTAACAGGCAGGCACAGCATCCCAAAGACCTACTATGACAACAGAATAACCAAAAAGATGACAGTTATGCCTACAAGAAAGTAGAGGAAAACAAAACATGTGCTATCAATGTCAGTGATACTTGTATATAGAACATGCAATTATCATATGTGAAGACTGCCTTAGGTGTGAAAATTGATGCAAAGATTATTTTTCTTGGAGAGTTCTATTGATATTTTCACTATAGCTCATATAGGTTTTATTTCTTATGTTTTCTCTTAGGTTTTATAAGCAAGTAAACAGCTGATGTGAAAATGGTGATGTCGAGTACTTACTAGGCATTTGATATTTTATTTTATTGATATCTTATTTCCCTGCTAAGTGCACACTGTACAACATAGTAGGAAGCTCCTAACAAAACAAGAAGAAAAGAGAGGTGACAAGGAAAAAAAAAAAGGAATGGAAAGCTAGGCACATTTGCTGTCAGTGTGAGACATGTGCGTGGAACATGCAGTTGTCATGTGTGAAGACTGCCTTGGGTATGACAATTGAAGCAAAAATTATTTTTTTTGATAGACTTTTGTTTGTGTTTACATTGTAGTTCACATAGGTTTTTGTTTGTTTTGTTATCTCAGGTTTTTAAAGCAAGCACATGGGTGATATGAAAACGTTGATCTCTATTATAAGCATTTATTACATATTTGATATTTTATTTCATTGACATCTTATTTTGTTATTTAGGTGTAATAATTGAAGTAAAGTATTTTTTGTAGAGTTGTATTGGTACATTTATTGTAGTTTATATAGAAATTGATTTTATCTTTTAGGTTTTGTAAGCAAGTACACAGCTGATGTGAAAATGTTGATGTTTATTCTGACTATACAATACATATTAAGAATTTAATACTTTGTTTTATGGATATTTCTTGTCCCTGTTAGCTATATATTGCATAATATAATAAGAACCTCCTGACAAAACAGCAAGACCAGCCACATGTCCAGTATGTCCTAGAAAAAGGCCAGGAGAGCAAAATACATGTGCTGTCAGTGGAAGCTGTACATGTGTGTGCAATGTGCTGTTGTCATGTGTACAGACTTCCTTAGCTATAATAACTGAAGTAAAGATTATTCTTTTTGTGGCGTGCTATTGGTATTTTCATTATAGTTCATCTCAGAATTTATTTCTGTGGTTCTTTTTTGATTTTGTGCACCAAAAACCAGTTGATGTTGAAAATTTTGATGCTTTTTTATAAACACTCAATAAACATTAAAAATGCAATACTTTATTTTTGTGATTTTCTTCCTGTTAAACACTCATTGTTTAATATAATAAAACTCATAAAATTAAAATTAATGATTCATCAATAGAGATATTCTAAAGAATAAATGTGGGTTTGATACCCATAAGTATTCACCTTTATGACAAAAAATGTGTTATGTTCCTTATTAAATGGCTTGTGCCTCTGGAAAATGGCCTAATGTTATTTATTAGCCATAAGCCAGGGGCCATGTACTTTTGGGTCACATCTGTGGTCTTTTAAATGTTTCTTGGCATTTTGATGCTCTGACCACATTATCACAGGGAAATACTTTATGCTGGCTGTATGTGTAACTCTGAGCAGGACAACTGAATTCTGTGCTGCCTGGAGGCAAAGCTTCACACCACAAAACATGTCTTGGAACAGACTGTTCCAAGGACACATTTTACTGTGGGAAACAGTGTGGTTGTGAACTCATTCTTAAAGACAGAGGTGCTACAGAAAGCAAAGGAAGGTTTTGGGGCTGTCAGGAAAACGGAAAATATAACTGTAAAATGATGTTTGATGAGATAGATAAAAAATAAATGGGGGAAATGGAAATCTGAATACAGGAAATGTTCAAAATTTCACTATTATCCAGAATTTAATGAAATAATCTGTAGTTAACTGAAAGGGAATTAAAACCTGCAGGCCAGAAAAGTCCCCAATATTTTAAGAAATGGGGTATTTGGGGGAAATCACAGGACCATTGGAAATGGAAATACGTGATTATTTAAGTTGGGAGGACGTAGGTTGTGTAGGCTCAGGAGATGTGGAGACAAAGCTCTGACCTAGCTGAGGGCTCACTCCAATAGTTACTGCGTTAATGTTAGAAACAGCAGCTCAACTCTACATCTCTGCAAGAAAAAGCTTGGGTATGGTCCTAAGGGGCTGGGTTTTTTTGTCTCTCATTTTCCTCCTTTCTGTTGAGGTACTGGAGATTGAACTCAAGGCTTTTGCTCTGAGGTACATCCTCAGCACCCTCTCCTTTTATTGTTTTGAGACAGTCTCTCTAAATTCCTAAATTGCCCAGGCTGGGCTTAAATTTGCGATTTTCCTGCCTTCACCTCCCAGAGATCTAGGATGGCAGGTCACCACACACACCAATTTTAAGTGGATAATTTTTTTCCTGTGCATGGGAAAACAAATTTTTAGTCCTAGGAAAACAAAAAACTGATAAACCCACCTATAGCTTAATATTTGTATGTTAAACTTAAAACAAGCTTAATCGTGGCATGTAATCATATTACTTTTGTAGATTCTGTTTGTAGTTTAGGCTTTGGAGGATTTGAACTTCCAAATAGAAAGATCTGGTTTAGTATAATTATAGAACTGATTTCTTACATCGACCTTTGAGGTGGTTGAAACATCTTTGTTGCACTTTAAGAGTCTAAGAGATCTGATCAATGAAATGTATAGATAGCTAAACATTTTCTAGAGTTTGGTGAAATGTAAGAGATATTTAAGTATTAATCAAAGAAGTACCAATGATTGTTCTTATTTGATACAAAATTTTTAAAAAGAGATTTAAACAGTTAAATTAAAATACATTGCATATTAATCAAAATATAAATAAGGATATGTATGCTCTTCTGTATGTAAAAGCCCCAGCAGATGACAAAAATTTATTTGAAGCTCAGGTTGTTAGACTCTTTCTGCTGAGATGTAAATCCTGGCTCTACACTTCCTCCATTGTGACTTGAATATGTAGAAGCAAAGTAAGGAAACTGATTGTATCAGTGCCAAAGTCAAATTCTGTTTTGATTTAATAAGAGTCTTGGGCAACACGCATTCACATCTTGTCCTCTTTCTATACAAAAGAAATAGAAAGGGTGAACAGGGAAACTTGAGCAACCAAGAACTACATCCCATGTTTTACCCACATGAGAAAACCTCTGTATGCTACCAAACAGTGGAACCATGTGGGGGGCTGGGGAGAGAAAGACAGTGCATTCACAGGTATTGAGTAGTAAGTGCAATTTGCTGCTGGTGTAATGGCAAATACAGTACTAGAACTCAAGCTCTACTTTTGTTAAGCTGAAGAAGGTGAGAGTGTACTTAGCGTTAGTCCTTGGTTAAAAGAATAATCTTAAAAGATTAAATTAAAAATTAAATCATCATCATCATCATCATAAAAGATTAAATTAAGAATTAAAAAATTAAATTAAGAATAATCGTAAAAGAATAAATCTTAAATTTATTTGGTTCAAAATAGAATGGTTTATTAAAAAGTCAGGCTGCTGAGTCAGAGCTGGGGGCCTGATGGGGAGTGACTGTTTCAGAAATGACTGAGCAATCTAGTGACATCGTATGTCATGACTATTAACTGCAAGGAATTGGAATTTGAGAAGTACTGTTAATTGACTGTCGCTTCTTGTTCTAAATTAATAGTCCATCTGCTGCTACAAATCACTGAATGATGTGACACTTCACCCCATTGAAGTTCCCTACCTACTTCTAATACTTCTTAACAAGGCCCATTTGGTTTTACTTTTCATAAAGACTCCCAAGGAAGAGATACTACAATTTCCCTTGTTAGTGCTTCCATAGCTGTCAGCCCATATCACCAGGAAATCTTTGCTTGCGTCTCTTAGGAAACCCCCTCAAAATTAATGAGTAACTAATCCTGCTCCTGAGTGGGAGGGAAAGATAATGGCATGTGAGGCTGCCAAAACAGAGGTGAATGGAACCTCAGTTCACTACTTGACATCTGAGCTTCCAGAAGGGATGAGGCAACTTCTGCAGGTGAATCACACACTAGAAGGAGATGTGACTGGTGCTGGGACTATCCTCCTTGCTTCAGGGAGAGTGAAATGGAACTGAGACAGAGCTGTACTATAAAATGGAATAAAACCTCAGCTTGCTTCTGAAATCTTTAGCAGTTTGGAGATATACATATATACCCATTTATATACTGTATATTCTTAAACGCTAAATTTTAATGACCATCTTAAATTTATATGGCTCAAAATAGAATGGTTTATTAAAAAGTCAGGTTGCTGAGTCAGAGTTGGGGGCCTGATGGGGAGTGGCTGTTTCAGAAATGACTGAGGCAATCTAGTGACGTCGTATGTCGTGACTATTAACTGCATGGAAAATCCAACATGTTTCCAGGTGGAACTACTCAAGGGGAAAAAATATGAACAGATTGAAATTTAAGTTACGTTTAGATTAGATGACACCTGGTAATTTGGTTAGTGGCAAGGAAATGTTAAATAGCTACTTAAACTCTGGAAAGAGGGTCTAAGAGAATTATTGACACAACTAGGAAAATTTAGGGCCAGAAATCTGCATTAATCAAGAAAGGTAGAAAAACATTGAGAGTTTGGGAATTTGAGCAACATTCATCCAAGTGGGATTTGGAGTGGAGAAAAATAGGCAAGATGTGTTACGGCCGTGTACCAACTCCCTATGATGAACATAATCCTTATATATGGCAAATGTACTAATAAACATAAAAATAGAAAGGGCAAGAGCTAAGTATCACCAGCATATCTACAATTCAAGCCCCAAGGACAGTTTTCTGTCCTTGTAGAAGTAGAAAGGACAATTCCCAGCTGAAAATTCCAAGTGGCAGAAAATCAAATTCAGACAAATAGGAATGAAGCTACTGCTTATCTTAGGGGTGCTGCAGGGTTCCACATCAGATCTCAAGGGCTGCTGAGTGGGTTGCAGGTCTGATGTTGTCCCCATAAGAGGGCACAACACTCACAGATGCACATAGTGTTTCTGCAAGAGGGGTGTGAATTTAGTTTCTGGGGTCAATCCCCTTACTATATTCCTTAAAATCAAAATAAGTTCCCCCCTCAAATAGTACCTGTTTATTGAAACCACAATTAACCGATATGTGCATAAAGGAAAAAAATGGAAGGCCCCCTTTTCCCTCTCCCGCATATCCTGGACTCCCTAGGATTAAGCAAGCAGATTTTCTTCGTATACATAAAACTGTATGTATATTATCTATACTGATATCTCATATGAAGGAAAGAGTTATGAAGTAGTACAGAAAGTCTCTGCCTACTTAGAACTTGGATATTTGTTTGTGGTGATGAAGAACATGAGTTCTAAGAGAGAACTGAAGGGACTTAGGCTACTTTCATCAGTCAGGGCCCTGGTACCGTCATGACACACTTGAGCTGGGCCACAAAGTGTTTCATTAAGGGACTATTTACAAAGAAGTGAGCAGGATTTAAATGCTGAAGCATACCAGAGACGATCACAACTGACACCACAAGGCTTTAAGGGGCAGGGCTGAGCCTCTGTGGGCTCTTACTCAGCTCCTACCACCTATGTGCCGCCTGGTCAGCATGGAGGGACTGGGGAATGGGGACTTGCCTTCTCCTCCCTTCTTTCTGCCTCCAGCCAAGCTCTTCACTGGCTTGACCCAGTTGGAGGCCAGAAGACAAAGAGGGCATGGTGATATGCTTCTTCTAGGTTAACCTCGCAGGTCTCAGAGCTTGACATAGAAGGGGCCTGCTGGGCAGGGGGAGGATTTCCAGAACATGCTATTCTTGAAAGCCTTTGTCTTAGGAGGCAGGGGAGGGATGGAAAAGACAGCAGCACCTCATATACAAAGAAAAAGGGTTTGGGTGTGTAGAAAAAGCAGAGGAGCCTTGAGTTAGGTACCAGTGCTCTGGTGATGATGGTGTTGGGGTTGGGGAAGTGGGGAGGGGGAGAGAATTTTAAAGACATTTGGTACAGATTATAAACTACATGTTCTCTATGACTTCTTTTTGTTGTTGGTTTTTTTGTTTTGTTTTGTTTTTTTCCGGTACCGGGAATCGACCTCACAATCTCGCGCTTGCCAGGCGGACGCTGTGCCGCTGAGCTAAATCACCAGCCGTCTCTATGACTTCTATAAAGCTTGCATTTCCTTTCAAAATATCCTAGGTTGCTGTAGTGCTGTTTTTTTTCTGTCTTTAAATGTGCAGAAAGATTTTCCTATAAGGAATCGCTTAAGAGCATATTCTTGAATGCAGAGAAAAAAGGCTGAAAGAAAATTTCTGGAAAGTGAGATGATAAATGATTTTTAGTTTTTTAATGCTTTTTAGTATTTTTCAAACTTTTTGTCAGGAATATGTATTGTCTCGCAGTAGTTCAGGTTTGGAACAGGCACTTTTCCTTACTTATCTACACTCTCACTAGGTGACCTCATCTAGCCTTGTTGGTTTAAATATTATCCATATGCTGAAAACTCCTGCATTTACATTTCCAGCCCAAACATCTCTCCTCGTATCCAGACTTAAATGACTGGCTGCTCCCCAACATCATCCCTGTGCTGTCTGATGACATCTGAATGTCAGTATGTTTAAGACAAAGGGCTTGAATCACTCATTCTGCTAATTGTTTGACTTCTTTCTCAGGACTGGTAATTTTAAAACATATTTTGCCTGGGTTAAATCACATGAACAAAATTTAGAAGGTACAGAAGCTTAACTGTTATAAAATGTGTGTCTATTCTACCCCAAATTTTGTCCACTGAGCTCTCCTCCAAAATATTACCTATTTTTCTTATTTTTCTTGTGCAAACAATTGTGTAAATATTCATCCTTTTCATTTGAAATGAAAATTAGCATCTTTGTTCATTGCTCAGCACTTTTCACTATTTTCCTTTCTTTATTTCTTTCTATCTTTTCTTTGTCTTTCTTTCCTTCATTTTTTTTTTTTTTTGCAGTGCAGGAGATTAAACCCAGGACATTTCACATGCCAGCCAAATGCTCTATCACTGAGCTACATCTGTAGCCTACACTTTTAATGACCTATTTGAGATATTTCTATATGAGTAGATGCAGAGCTATTTATTCTTTTTAGTAAATGAATAGCATTGCATTATGTGAACAGGGCTAATATTCTTTAAACAAGACTTCTTTGAGGCTAGACTACTTATAATCTAGTTATAAGTAATAAAAATTGTACATTGCCAATTCACTATGACACACGTCTTTTCTGACCCACCAATATATTACAGGCATTCTTCCATATTAGTATGAGTAGAATGCCCATTTTATTTTTAGTTAAGCCTTCATACTCTATAAGAATGATGTACATTAGATTTTTCTCTTAGGTTTGCTTCAAAAACAATTCTGTGATGAACATCAGCTTCCAGCCCCAATGACCATGTCCACCATGCTTTGTTTTCTTCAAGGCACACAGCCCATTTACATTTTCTAGGCTCTCTCCAAGGTAGATAGGGTTTTATGAGCAAGTTCTAGCAAAGAACATGGGTCAAAGAGATACTTGTCACTTCTAGGCCTGGTCCATAAAAGTCTTCTCTATATGTTTTCTCTTTCCCCATCTTCCAACTTAATAGAGGAACCCCAAGGACCTAGAAAAGGGTAGAGTGACAAGACAGATCTCTGGGTAACTTTGTAAGCACTGGTATATGTATGACACAAGATACACATTTACTGTATTGAGCTACTGAGATTTTACTTCAGCTAAGCCATTCTAAAGTGCATTTCAGAGGTGCACATATATGCACCTCTGAAAGTATTTTTTTTTTTTTTT
>NW_004955446.1:6355457-6378580 GCF_000276665.1 Chinchilla lanigera
ATTAATTATTTTAAACCTAACAAGAGGTCTTTGCAATTTTCTTTTTCAGCAAATGAATGTTTCAAAGCTGCTGCAGTTATCACTTCTCAGGAAAAGATGCTAGGCAAAGGAATGAAGATTGTTAACACTTTACAAATCTTCCTAGGATCTGGCCACACACTAAGTGTTTTATAATATTTTCTTAATTGTTCCTTGAAACAAACCTATGAAGTAAATCTTATTATATTTCATATTTTGTAAAGAAAAAACCTATTATGATTGAGAATTTGAACCACTTGCTCAGAGTCCCGAGTAAGTAGTGGAAGCTGATGTTTGAGCCCCAGATCTGGTTGACTGCAAACCCCATGCTCTTGAGTCATGTGCTGGACAGGACAGTTCAGCCACTGTCCAAAGTGTCCCTTTGGTGGTTCTCCTCCGCGGCCCAGCAACAGTCTGTGAAGAGTCCCCAGCTAGTTACTCAAAGAGCAAAGCCAGCTGCAAAATAAAGGAGATAAGGCCAATTCTGGCCTAATTTTAGGGCAAGCCACAGATGTCTTTGATGTTTTCATTGTACATGAGAACAGAGCCAGTGATCTGACAGCTGCTGGCAGCCCTCATCAAATATGCAGAATATTAAGGCAGCTTTATCTCAGCGCCTAATTACAGCTGGCACAGGGAAATTTGTCTTGCAAAGGAGGAGATGTCAAATGGCATAAATGCAATATGGAACCAATATGATCGCCTTATTCTATTTTCTCAGAGCTGCTCAATTGTAGGACACTTTTCGAAAAGTGTTTATTAAATGGTGGTCTTCTCTATGTGGGCAACTAAAACTTTGTTTTAGATAATATTGGAACAGCTCAGCCATGTTATTACCTTATACCTCAGTGTGTTCCCCCTTTTACTTCTGATGTAACATATATCTACTACTTAATCCTAAAAGCAAATGTAATTATGACATTCTTATCCAGTCCAGGTCTTTACACCCACATAGTCAATGTGACAGGACCATAATTTAGTACCTTTTTACCATTGAAAATTGTTTCATATTTAGGATGACAAAGAAATGCTTGGAATGTTGACATGGAGCAAAGAATTAATAGTTGTCTACTTTAACAACTAGTAATCATAGCTGGATGAGACTGCTGTCTCAACCTCATGTGGCTTAAAGTGTTTTTGACAATGGCTGCAAGCCACATGAGGCTGAAACAGATACGCTGCCCAGGTCTCCTGTACGGAAGAACTTGTTATGCAGCTGTGGGAGGGCACTCTAGCTGTTCACTCCTTGAGGGGTCAGACTCAGCTATAGAGGGCCATCTCCTGAAGTCCTGCCTTCAGGGCACAGCCAGTGACTGAGTGACATGGGGATACAAAGCCACATGTTTCAGCCTGGTATGGCTCCTTCTGTTGGGTGCAGGGGGTGGGAGGAGCTCTTACCCTAGAACTCTCCGTTTCCTTTCCTTTCAGTGTTGGTCTCTCACAAGCATCTTACACCCTTTACTCCATATCAGTATTTTTCATTAACAAATGCTTCTAGAAAACCAAACCACATACACTGAATTACCTCTAAGTAGAATATATGTACTAATATGCATATTTGGAGAGAGAGAGAGAAAGATAGAGAAAAAGAGAGAGAGAGAGAGAGAGAGAGAGAATGTTTGAAATCCAGTGATGGGGGAGGGAGGGAGGAGAAGTAAAAAGAATTAAAACATATTATGTAACTGTACCAATTCCCCATTATGAATATAATCACTATGTACTGCAAATATGAACTAATAAAAATTTAAAAAGAAAAAAATACAGTGATGACTTCAATACTACATTGCCAATTAAAATGTATCAATTAATTTATTTTTCAACATGCTGAAATGCACTACTAAAATAATGAGCTGTGTTTTCTTTCTTTATTTTTCTTTGCTTCAATGCAGCATCTACCATGGTAAACCTGTTCTCTTTGAACTCTATTCCCTGCTCCTTTTCAGTGAAAAAAACATAGTCTGGTTTTCTTTCCTCTCCCTTTCTGGTTCCTTTATGACCTGTGCATGGTGTCTGCCTTATGACAGTGTGCCCCAAAGATTCTGACTTTGACCTTCACTCACTTTCCACAAATGGCCTCATCACATGTGCCCTTTGGGTCTGGAATATTCCCCAGAGGCCCGTGTTTTGAAGGATTGGTTTCCAGCCTGTGATGCTCTTAGGAAGTAAAGAAACTTTAGGAGATGAGGCCTAGTAAGAGAAAGTAAGGTCACTGGGAGGTATGCCCTTGAAGGAGGTATTGGGATGCTCGACTCTTCTCTTCCTCTCTCATTTTGCTTCTCTGGCTGCCATCAGAGAAACAGTCCTCCTGTGCCACATGCTCCCGCTATGATATATTCTGCTACCACAGGTCCAGAGCAACAGGGCAAAGTGACCAGTGACAGAAACTGTGAGCCAAAATAAATCTTGCCTCTTGGCAAGTTGATTTATCTCAGGTATTTTGTTACAGTGATGGAAAACTCACCAACACAGTAATATCTGTTTATGTGTCAGGTAGACTCAGCTTTTGAGTTTACAGTTCGGACCTTGCTGCTGAGCTCTAGAGCCTATAGTTTCCCCCAAAAAATGCACCCTAAATGGAATAATTATTTTTCCATCTTCTCCCCAAACATCCTAAAAGGAAAATAACTAACAGTGGCCACCAGTCCATCCTCCAGCAGTCTTGCATCCATGAATGGCATACTACTCACCCTGTAGTCTTAGCCTAAAATCTGGGAGTCATCCCAGACCTCTTTCTCTCACTAACACTCCACATCCAAGCAAGCCCAAGACCTTAGACTGTCTTTTCTAAACAGCTCAAATTATCCCACCTTTCTTTGTTTCTGTGTTTTGTCCCTTCCACTTTAAAGTCTCCAATATCATCTTTTTGCTCTCTTCCTACTTCTCACCTTTTTCTACCCTTTTCTGAGCATGTTAAATCACTGCCTAAAATCTTTCATGGTTGCCTGGTTAGCATGCATGGTCCTTAATTGTGGAGGACCACCTGGATAATCTCCTTGAAGGAGGAGCTGTTGTCTCCATTTTGGCTGAACCTGACCCTATTTCCATGTACTGACACGTACAGAGCTGGCTAGGACTTCTCCTTATCCTTTCAATTGGCTTTAAGCAATGCACATCGGTCCAGCTGAGGTGCTGATGTGTAGTCTTTGAAGCAAAGATGACAGGCAGTGTTTCTCCAGACTCTTCACTGTTCCCTTGTGTGGGATCAAGCCTCCAGATAAGAGGCCGTGATTTCCCAGTGCTTAAAACATTACACATCAGAGCTGAACCACCCACCCTAAAACATTAGATACTATCTCAATTGTATTATGAAGATTAATCTTTTTGTATATCCTTCTCTCTGCATATTGCAGAGGTGATTTCAGGCCTCCTACCTAGCCCTGCTCTCAGCACTCACCTACTTCCTGCCATTCTCACTGTCCCTCCCCCTCAGCCACTCCTTTCTTCATGAATTAATAAAACTTGGATTTGGCTCTGGGTCATGGCCTTTGTTCTGATCAGCCATCACCATGGCTGGACTTTGGGCCCCTTGGCCCCCCATAACTACAAATATGCCTTAGTGTCTTTATTCTTACCATGGGTTGCACTGGAAGTGGTAGATTGGAATTAACTCACTAGAATTCTTATAACTTTTCCATGGCATTACAAATATAGACTTTCTGGGCTGTGATGAGGACCGGGACGTGCTCTCTATACTTAATGATATGAAACTTATGTATCTAGTTTTATTGTCAGTCATTCTTCAGGGTCTACTCTGTACGCTGGTGATAAATGCATGAGATAGAATCATGCTCTAATCCTTTTGCAAGATGATGGTTCCTCTGTCTTCTGTGTAAAGATCCCTTTTCTTCCTTTCTTTTTTCTTTTCAGCCAGACCTACTCATCCTTCAAAACTCAGCTCATGACGAGACCACCTTTGGAAAGATCTCTCCAAGCCCTTTTCCCTTCCCTGGCAGCTAAGCATATATCTATCCGCATTTATACTATTGCAAAGGCACTTGTTCCCTCAAAGTGATCTCGAAAGCTCTTGAGAACTCCTTAATGAGAGTTTATATCCAGGCTATATTTCACAGTGCCTACTTCAAAATGTGTCTGTGAAAAGCATGGAAATGAAGTATAAAATGTTATTACTTGTTAGTTAACCACTGTAATGATAGGTTACTAAAATTCACATGCACAGTTTGCCATTTTGCTGTGATCTTTTGCAAAAACCTTTTAGAAAAAATTTTTTATCAATATTATATATTGCACATACATTAGCATTGACACTGGCTCTTACTTTAAAAAATTATATTCACATAAATTATATATAAATCACATGCAATATAAAATTAATTTCACGTAATTTTATAACACTGCTATATGTTATAGGTGCTATGAAAGTATTTATGTTACAGATTTATGTTACAGTATTTATGTTACAGTATTTATATTTATATTACAGATAATATAACATTTTACACGTAATATAAAATTATCCTAATGTAAGCTTTAAAAGGAAAATCCAGTGTAGATGTTGCTAATAAGAACTTTGAGTAGGTGTAGGGTTCTTCATGGAGTAGCTGACACAATTTCTGCCCCTTCAAACTGATTGTCAACATATGGGTAAATAACAATCTGCTGACTTTGAAAAATTAGTTGTAATCCATTTCACATCATGCATGCAAAGCACAGCAGGCAGTGGCCCATAATTGAAGGATTAGTTTTGGGCCTTAGGGTGGTTTTTAAAATTCACAGGCTGATAGAATGTTCCACCCCATATGGACCCAGAATATTCTCATCAGGGAGTTCTCAGCGCTCTCTTCCCTCCCACAGAACACTGCATGCTCCATGCGCAGGAGCGAACTTTCATCCATCAGCACAGCAGCTGGAGCTCTTCCCTGGTGATAGGCAGGAAGGAGGCCAAAAGTGCCTTATAAGAATTTGAATAGATTTGTAAAATCTCTGAGGTCATTTCTACTTTTTCTGCTATCTAAGCAAGCTGCAGCTTTTTCTTGTCTCATGCCTGAAACTTGTATTCTGCTAAAATCTCTCTCCTTGCTAAAATCTGCTCCTTGTAGATTTTAATGGCTTGCCAGCATGGACTAGGAGGATGCCCATGTGACTGTCATCTTATATTTCTTCCCTGTGTTTTTCTCTCTTTACTCCTACCTGTCTGCCTCAATTTGTCCCATCTCCTGCTTATAATTTGTATATCTGAGCCTGCTTTTTTCTCTCCACTTACTGTTTTCCTCTCCTGTTTGTCTTGTTCTTGTGGGAGCTTTTCAGAATCTCTCCCCAGAGGGGCCTTTTCAACCCCAGCTCCTACTGGTCTAATTCTAACCAGCACAGCCTGACTAGGAAATAGGAAAGAACCAACTCTGGCTGCCCCAGTTGACGGGACTGAGCTCCTGGGCACCGGCTGGGTATGTTTGTTTTTAGGAACTGTTTTTAGGAATATGAAACACCTGAATGAAGCAGTGAATGGGCAGTCCTGAAGTTCCACACTAGGGCTCATAGCAACTTGCTTCTACTAGCATCATGACATTTCCTCACTAAGTAGCTTGGAGTCAGAGAGGTGGGGGGCAATCAGTCTCGGATCACTTTGCTAAGGATGGCAAGGCTTCAGAGTATTTAGTTTTTGAATCTTATTTAAGAGGCAAAAATAAACCTGGTGTGATGGCACATGTTTTCAATCTCAGCACTCTGGGAGGCTGAGGCAGGGAGACTGCAAATTCTGGACTCAGCCTGGGCAATTAGCAAGTCCCTGTCTTCAAATAAAAAATAAAAACAAAAAGGATTGGGGATGTAGCTCAGTTGAATGGCCTTGGGTTCAATCCCTAGTACTGCAAACAAAAGAAAACAAAAATGGTTTCTAGGTTATTTACTAGGTTTTATGTTATTATTAGTAAGAATGTTTAAGTTTGCAAGTAAAACTTGTAAATAAAGATGAAACAGATTTAAAGAATAAAAATAGTAGATATCTACAATGATTTATAGTGAAATCAAGAGTACATTCGATTTTTTAAAAAAGAATGACTGCCTAAAATTTAAATTAATTAGCTTTCTTTGAGAACCCCACCTAAATAGCAGAAAGAGCTGAAGAGAATTACGCTGGGGTGTGAGGAGTGGAGGTGGGGCTCAGACGCGGAGGGAGATTTCTTGTAGAAAATCTGCAAAGTGGGCCAAGCACACATGGATCGTGTGACTTCACTCAGCTGCAGCTCTGAGCAACCCGCTGATCTCAGATATCTTCTTCCCCAGGAGAAATGAGCTCTCTTTTCTTGGAATCACTGTAGCACTGAAAGACTGTCCTACTCTTTGGCACTTACTGTAACCAATCCTGTAATGTTATCTCTTTCAGAAATGTTTTTATCTTTTCATTATAACAATTATCTTTTTATGTGTGTGTCTTACCTAGGATGTCCATTTATTCCAGATTGCTGAGCACGGTTCTGATTTATGCCTGTTGCGGTGGTTTAACTCTTACAGTTTCCCCTTTCAGAAGTGTCCTGGTTTGGATAATGATAGATTATAAGGTTACTCTAGTCTCACCAACTAAACTAAAAGCTTCTGTGCCAGCCAAGATCCCACCAAGAGACCACACATTTTGACTGGGATTCTGAAGAGACTGTAGTGAAGGGGCAATTTACAAAAGTGTGGGCAGAGTTAAGGGTATCAAAACAGAATACTGAGGCAGCAGGTCTGTAAAAAGCAAAGGGAGGAAATGATATCAGGGGAGACCAATTCAGAGGAAGAGCCCTAGAGGGGGGCCCCCTAGGGAAGCCATTGTCTTGGAAGGTCTCAAATACTGCAGAACTGTCCAAGTGCCTTTTACAAATGCAAAGGTGAAGACAATGGAGTCCTGGAATGTGTTAGTTATCTTGGAAGAAATAGCAGAGAAATACAGAGAATGGATTAAAGGGATCAGGTATGCGTGTGTGTGTGCGCGTGCGTGTGTGTGTGTGTGTGTGTGTGTGTGTGTCTGTGTTATAGGGACATGAATACGAACCATCACAGGAATGGCATAAAGCAGGACTTGAAAGCTATTCAAGGAATATACTTTCTGTATTGGGGAGCAAGATGTAAACATAAGAAAGTTAAAAAAAAAGACTGAAGGTAAATAACAGTTGAGTACACATGTTAAAAAGTTGCTTAGCAGTATATAGTGACTGTCAGATTAATGGTGTAGACCATAAATATTAAAGAAATTCAAAGGATGGAAGACCACAGTAGGCTAGAGTTATTTGAAGGACTTACAGAGAGGAGAATTTTACAGGGGCTCTAAAATTAGACCAATTTACATGGCCAGGAAGGAGCAGCAGGGCTTCTGTAGGAGCACAGTATGAGCAACAACATGGGTGTCCATCTGAAACACATCCTCCCCAGTAGGAGGGCTGGGTCTCAGCTAGGACTTTGAGCAATCTATGCAAGACTCTAAAGGGAGTTAAGTGAGTTGCAACAGGCATAAATTGTGAGTAGCTATTTATTTATTCCTTAAATAAACATTTAGTGAGTGATAGGGTATGTTCCAGGCACTATTCTGAGATTTGTTCGTGCCAAGTAAAATAAGATATGGTTCTTTCCCTTCAGAAAACAAAAGACGTAGTTATTTTGTTCCATGATTATTGAGATATGCACACATGATGTACAAATTCACAGGAGCTCATCCAAATGAGAGCCAGGCTGAGGGTAGAGCAGTTAAGGAAGACTTACCTCTTGGAGGAAGTAGCAAAGTGTTCCAAAGTGTGAGCAAGAGCTTTACAATTGTGTTTTCATTTGTTTATGTCTATCCTGCTGCATTCTAAAAAAAGAAGTAAGATAGTTTACTTAAACACACAAAGCATTTTGAAGGACTGGCGCATTTGGTATATTTTGAAGGACTGACTAATGTCCAGGAAGGGGATATTCAGGCAGAAGAATCTGAATTTAAAAGAAGCAGGGTAGGGTGGGGAGACAGCACTGCACATTGGAAGGGAGGTAGCTCTAGTTCTCTGAGGAGTGGCAATAGATGGGGATGCAGAGGGAAGTACAGGCCAAATCTGAGATTGTGTGTTCTTCCATCTGAAGATAGTGAAAGCTAGGGGTGGGTTTTAAGCAGTGAGCCACATGAACAGCTGAGAATTTTAAGAGGCTCGCTCATGTGCACAAGTCTGGACCAGGAGCGCTGGAGGTAGGGAGGCCAGTTAAGGGCTTGCTGCAGTCGTGGGGTGAGAGATGGTAGCAAAGGGGAAGAGGAGCTTCAAATGTGGGAGCAGTTGTGGAGAAGCGTTAGACTGAGATGGAGACCTAGATTGGGGGTGAAGGTGACAGGTGCACACATGGACAGCTGGTCAGAGGACCCTGCTCATGAGACAGGGGTGCTGGGGCACCACCAGTCTGGGTCTGATGAGTTTGGAGTGTGGTTGCCCCAGGTAAGAAAGAAAAGTGGCTTGGCCTTTATGTCTGCCTGTTGGGGTTCCGTCTAATTGCTTGGTTTATTATAGTTTTAGGAAAAAAATATAGCAACCCTGAAAAACTATTGGTTGTCAATATTAGCTAAATGTTTTTTATTTTATTGTAAAATTAATACACATTCATAAAATTTAGAAAATACAGACAAGTTCACCATCTTCAATTTTTTTTTTCTCAAGCGCAATCTTACAATGACTTGTAACATTTTGTTGTATAAATTCTCACTTTTTTTTCTAAGCACATGTAGGTATATATACATGTTTTCTAAAAACCTGGGTAGTATTCTAGTTAAATATATCACATACATCTTTACACTAATGATTCTACCATATCATTCTGGAGCCAAGGTGGTGGTGCACACCTGTTATCCCAGTGCTATGGGAGGCTGAGACAGAAGGATCATATATTTGAGGCCAGCCTGGGCAATGACTTAGCAAAATCCTGGTTCACACAAAACAAAACAAAACAAAACAAAACAAAACAAAACAAAACAAAACAAAACAAAAAACAATAAGGGCTAAATCTATAGCTCGGGGGAAGGCCCTGTGTTCAGTCACCAGTATCACTAAATATTTTTGAGACTGAATAGTGTTCTATTTATGAATGCACGATATTCTGTTGAAATGTGTTTCTGTTATAGACATTTAGATTGTTTTCAATTTTTAAATATAATAAGTAACACACAAAAAAGTTATTAAAATTTAAATTTACTAATTAACCTTTGATTTTTTTCATAGTGCGATTTAGATAACGAAACCAACTTCAGGCATGCTTTGTTTTTGTAAAAGGGTTATGAAAAGAACAGTTGCTTTTAAAGTTTTCTGAAAGAAAAATATGATGTTCTCTTTAATTCTCAACTGTGAGAACAAACTGATACACATGTATATTGGGAGAAAATAATTATAAAGAAAATTGGTATATTATAAAAAAGGGAAATATGGAAACTCCATGAGTGGAGTCACTCTCTATTTTTGGCAAGGACAGAGCAGAGACCACATTTCTTAATGAGGTTTCTTTGCTTTAATGATTCTTTTAGTATCTCCCCAAGGAGCATAAAAAATGTTATCATCTCTCCAAAATGATCTAGGAATTGATCAATCTCGTAAATAATTGCAAATGTAGTTCAATTCAGCTTCCTTTTGACTGTGCACAATGAGTCTTTTGCATGCGTCATAAAAAGTTTTTTCCTTAATTTAGAAGCAGCTATGGGGGTAGGAAATATATGAGAGATTGTCTATTTTGATACTGATTTTTGCCCTCTTCCTTGGGGCTTTCACTGCCAGCGCTCTGTGCTGATGTCTATTACCTCTGCTCTTGTCCACTCGTTTGCAGTTAAACCTCTGAAATCCCTCTTTCCTGAAGATAAAGATTCTGTATACTACTTGTAAGAGGTGATGAAGCTTTTTAACTTCTCTGGACAAGGTTAGACTTATGATATAAGAAAAAAAGGGATTTAGGAAACCAGTGATATAGAGAATTGTGCTAACCCAAGTTACCTCTGGATTTAAATCAAATAAAAAATTTTGCTCACCATACATTTAATAAAAATGACCAGTGTAACCATTTTTAAGTGTACAGTTTAGCAGCATTACACACTTATAACGTTGTACAACCAATACCACTATCAGGTTCCAGAACATTTTCATCTTTTCCTAGTTTGTTTTTTCCGTAGGTGGCACCTATCTTGGGCACCTATCTGGTCAAGCTGGCCGTGCCCTGCTCCAGGCCTGCGCTGATCACTCCTCTGCCCCAGCCATGTCATTGCCCACAGCATGCCGTTGCTCAGCAGCTTGGTTTCCATGGCTTGTTGCTGTGTACAGGGCTCAGCAGTTCCTTGTTAGTCTCTGTTCCAGAAAATTCAGTCCTCTCTGGATGGCCCTTTTTATATTCTGTTGGTCCTTGTAGACCTCTTTCAACCTTGTATCCTTGCTTTGTTTGGTTACATCTGTCGATTTGAAATCATGCCTTGTTAGGCTGCATGCTAGAGGAAGCAACTTGGCAGGTAGGGAAAGATCCAGACCAGGAGTTAGAGGGTGGTGAGTGTAAGGCCAGTCCTGCCCCATACTGTCTGGGCTGAGGACAGAGCTGTCACTGTGCTGTGAGGGCTGGTCATTAGATTGTCTCCAGTTTTAACTATACAAGCTTGTAAATTAATTAATAATAGAATAATTAATATCTTATCTCACAGAACTTTTATAAGTGTCAAATGGAAGGGAACGTCATGAAAGTATAAGGTATTACCATGTATCCATTACTATAATAAAGACAATGCTTTTTAATGACACACATCCAATGAAACACACAGCATCCAACACACCCAGACACAGTTTGTTTTACGTAGTAACAATCCGGTGTATGCAAATGTTGTGTTGAATGTATGCGCTGCCAAAAAGTCATGCAATCCTGAATTTGGGGGTATTTAGGAGATAGTAACTCAGATATTTAGCATTACGCTAAGCGTGGAAGTCCACACAGAAGTCCAGGAGCATCCACAGTCATGTGAAGTTGATTTATGGCTACTGTTATGAGAACACAGTTCGTTTTTATTGACATTTAACATTATCTGAAAAGTCAGCCTACCAGTAAAAGAGAGGCTATGGCCCAAAGGAATTGCAATAGGAGACCTGAACAGTAAGATATTATCAGATGCTCCGTCCTCATTGATAGAACCATTAAAGTATGTCAGACGGTTGTCAGAAATCACAGCCCCAGCTAGTGCTGTGCTGAACATATTGGGACCTTAGACAAAAGGAAGGATGCAAGTAATATGCTATATGACTGCTTATATGGTTTTATGTATTTATATAGTTCTGCTTTGTGTGGTCATATTTTTTATATATTCCTGCTTTGTATAATCATGTAAAAAAATGACTATTTGCTGGAATGAAAATGGTATTAATGAATTTGCTTCCATTAAATTCAGGAGGGTAATTTTATAATAAATTCTGATGTGGTATAAATAAGATGATTAAACATGAAATAATGTATTTTATACCTACTTTTAAATTTTTCAATATTTTGAAAAAGTTCATATTCAAATTCATTCAATTATTGTAATAACACCCATTATAGTTGTGGTGTTTTTTTCCCCCTAACTCAAGAGCCAATCTAGTATCCAATCCAGAATCTCAAAGTACATTCTAATTTTTTTTCTATACAGGAGATGAAGCTATGGTCTTTGTATTGAGCTGCTTCCCAAGGCCATTTTATTTTTATTTTGAGATAGGGTTTGCTAAGTTGCTAAGTTGCCCGGGCTGGGGATATTTCAATATTTTTACAGCACTTTAATGTTCTACAAAAATCATTTGTATATGAGAGTTTTTAAAATATAGACTTTATAATAATTAAACATTACAAAAACATGAAATGCATGTATGCAGGGATGAATTTTTTCTTTTTCCTTGCTCTCCATTATGGTTTAGCATAACACTGTCAGATTTTGCATGTATTTAAAATGTTATTTTGCTCATCATGGATTTTTGCATTAATTTAGAGTTTTAAAAATATTGTACTGAACTGTTATTTATCTTGATTACTGAGTTTTGGGTCCTCTTGCACTTTACACTTAGGTGTGTATCATTTGCCTTAACCTAGTCCTCATCCAGGTTTCATCCTCCATCCCAACAAACTACAATACAGAAATTGCCTTGGGACTGAAAGCTTTATTCACTATGCAAGAGGGACATTCAGATCCAGGGAATTTCTCCACAGTCTGAGTCCAGAAAGCAACATGTTGCTGCAGTGTGTGGGGTGTTGAGATTAGAGATTTGGAATGAAATCTTGGTTTGTCTTCTCAGCTGTGTAAGCACTTAACCAATCTAAGCCGGTTTTCTTATTTGTAAAAGAGATAACTCACTTTTTAGTGAGCCCTGTATGAGACAGCACATGTAAATATCGTCTGCAAATCCCAACTTGTCTCCTTCTCTATTTTGGAGACGGCAAATTGACTCTCAAATACTGAGTTACCCAAAAATGTATCCCCCACAGTGCGAAAGCCTGGATTTGAAACCAGGTACAGTGAGTGCAAGTCCCCAACTCTTTACATGAAATTTACACGAATTAATTTGAGGTAGAGCCCTTTCTAGAGATATAATTTCTAAACTGCCTAAAAAAACTTGGATTGTTAGCTGTAGAACAGAGGCAGAAAGTATAGCCCTCCAACCTCACCAAAACACAAATAACACAGACATTAATTCCATCTCATTTTTCTGACTCTGTAAATATTTATTAGCAAGGTGTGGAATTCCCCCAAAGATTTAGAGGGGGGCAAGAAATTTGAGTAATATGCTTTTCAAGATACGAGACAGTCTGTAGTTAGGAATTAGATATGTTGATCAACTGTATACATTTTGGTAAATTCCCTAAGATGATTTAGATTTCATCTCATTTAGAGGCTGTTTCTGTAGAATAAATTGAAATTTGCTTAGTGAGGGCTGAAAGTTTGTGTCTCTCCCAGGGTGATTAGTTAGGCATAAAATGTGATATACATGCATATATTTGGGACATCCTTAGATCAAGAAGTGATTTATAATAATCAACCTACACATCTAACAATACAAGAATGATCATATGTATTATGGTATACTATACAATACTATGTTGTCACTAAAAACATTTTCAGTGGCTGGGGAAAAGGCTTGTGATAAAATGTAAAATGAAAAACAAAACAACTGGATCATAAAACTGTGTGATACGACTCTAGCTTTGTAACATTAAAATGCATTTACATGCATAGAGAAAATAAGCAAAGGTATCAAGATGTCAATAGTGACTAGTGTTGGGATTATAGGTGATTTTTATGTAATTTTACAAATTTCTTCCCCCTTCCTCTTCCTTCTCACCTTCTCCTTTCTCTTCCCTTCCTCTTCCCCTTTTCTTTCTCCTTCCCCTTCTTTCCTTTCTTCTTTTTTTTTTTTTCCTCCCTGTATTGGGAATTGAACTCACAACCTTGCACTTGCCAGGCAGGCGCTGTGCCGCTGAGCTAAATCCCCAGCCCCTCCCTTTCTTCTTTTTCTCCTTCCCTGCCTCTCATTTTCCCTCTTTCTCTCCCCCTCCTGCTCCTCCTCCCCTTCTTCCTTTTCTTCTCTTCCTCCTCCTTCTCCTTCCCCTCCTCCCCCTTTTCCTCCTCCTTCCCCTTTTGGGCTACTGGGGATTAAACTGAGGATCTTCACACCAATCTATATTTCTAGTGCTTTTTTAATGCAGGATCTCAGTAATTCACTGAATTACCCAGCCTGGGCTTGAATTTACCATCCTTCTGTCCCAACCTCTGAGAGCACTGGGATTACAGGCAGGTGCCACCTTGCCTGGCTTGAGTTTTTAAAACAATTTTTAATAAAAGTTATCAAATTATCTACAATGCTCAAGTATATATATTTTTACAAATATTATATTTTGCAGTTAAAATTTCTTTAAAAGATAAATTTAATGGTGAAATTGCCCACATTTTGTTTTGAAGCAAATAAACTTAGCAATTAGAATAATACCACTGTCAGTTTGAACAGTCATACTTTTGAGTGAGGGAAACTTTGAGTTGCCTTTGTCCCCCAATTTACCCATAGATTATATTTAAAAAGACCTTTATCCAGGTATGGTGGTGTACATCTGTAATCCCAGTTCTCTGAGAGGCTGAGGCAGGAGGCTAACATTGAAAGCCCAGTTAGGGCGATTTAGTGGCTTAGCAGGACCTGTGTTACTGCGTTGGAAGTCTTGTCCAGGTTATTGATGTTCTAAACAAAGAATTAAATTGGACAGCTAAGAGTAGCAGTAGAATCGGCGACTTATTTGAGAAAAAAAATCCAGTGTGGGACTGGATCAGTGAGAAGAGCTCACGGCACCAAGAGGCCTCACTGTTGAGGATTTTAAGCTTTAAACTTTGGGCTGGAATTGAGGGTTCGGTCTGAAGTATAACTCCAGGCAGTGAGTGGCAGACTGAGCCCCTCCGTCAGGAAATGTAGTTTCTGACATTTCGTGATCCTTAGAGAAACTGTCATGGCACCCCAGGTCCCCAGGGAGGGGGTCACCTACTATTTAAAAAGAACAGAGCAGAGGAGCTGGGGATGTAGCTTAGTGTGAAGGCCCTGGGTTCATGCCCAGTATGGGAAAGCAAACTGAAACAAACGCATAAAATCAAAACACTTTACTTCTGGTGCTACAATGTTGGTCACAGTTTTTACTGATTTATTCTAACATGCTTTTACCTCTGGAATATAAAAGAAGGTAGGAGCCAAAATATGAAGTGGAATATACATAGGGAGGAAAATTGGTTGGTCACAGAATCCCAAAAAGCAAAGTAACACATCTTTCATTCACAGCAGTGGTAACTAGAACAAAAGCTTTCACTTGATTTTCAGTTATGCTAAAGAAGACATTTGATACATAATGACATATATTCTTCTCCTGGGCTACACGCATACTTTGCCTGATCTTTTCTCTGACAGTTCCTCCTCTTTCTTGTGAATGTTTTCCAATTATTCTGCTGAGACGTCTGTGTTTGTATCCTCTTACATTAGCCTGTGTCTTTGTCACTAGAGGATGACCACATACGGATACAGCCACTGCATTTTACCTTGTTCCTGTGAATGCCTTTCCTGTCCGCATTTATACCACAGAAACAGCCATGTTCTGAGGAAACTCTGCTGCCGTCACCTCCAGAGGGTGAGGACTTCACACAAACTAGGTCATACAGTTTGGAGCTTTTCCTCTCATAAAGGAAGCTTCAGATACAAATATTAGAAACTTCTTGCTAGCTGTTGTAGGGTGAATTGTGTTCTCCTCAAAAGATACGTTGAAGTCCCAACCTCTCGTACCTCAGAATGTGACCTTATTTGGAAATAGGTTCTTTACAGAGGCAAGCAAGTTAAAATGAGGTCAATAAGTTAGACTCTATCTAATATGACTCTATCTAATATGATATCCTTAAAAAAATGGAAATTTGAACTCAGAGACAGACATGTTCAGAAGGAAGACAGTGTGGACCCACAGAGGGAAAAGGTGGTACTACGACTGGGTGAAGCATCTACAAGCCAAGGAAAACCAGGCATTACTACCAAACATCAAAGGTAGAGCAGGTAAGAGGATTCTCCCGTACGGGCATCAGAGAAAACTTAGCTTTGCTCACACTCTGATTTCAGACGTTTGCTCTCCACAACTGTGAGAAAAAAATTTTTTTGTTTAATGCACTGTTCCTTTGGCACATTGTTATAGGTTTCTTCCAAAATAAGCCACAGGTGGATAACCCAGAGTCCTCTCTATTTTGTGGAGAAGACTAGTGAGCATGTGTGGCTCACACAGGGAGCGGAGTTGCAGGACGGCACAGAGTTTTTGTAGCTTTTGAGTCTTTTTTTTTTCGGTTTTTCTCAGGTACCAGGAACCGAACTCACGACCTTGCGCTTGCCAGGCAGGCGCTTTGCCACTGAGCTAAATCCCCAGCCCAGCTTTTGAGTCTTGCTTTTGAGTCTTTTCTGAAACTCAACTCCATGGCTATCCTTTCTGCATATTGGTTTTTCCAATCTTGAGGGGTTTTGTGAACTAATCACTTTTTTTTTTTTTTTTAAGGAAAGTGGACGGAAGTCCAAATTAATTGAGTTGTGTTTCCGTGACTGGCAGTGAGAGAGTAATTCATGAAGAATGCTGTGTGTCAGGGAACATAACACTTTCTAACACAGATGACATCAAACTTCTTCACGTGTTGTACTACCCAAAAGTTGAGTCTCCTTTTTCTAACACTCTGACACAATGACACATTTAATTCCTTCGTATAAAGTAGGAAAAAATTTACTTGCAGAAAACATAACTCTATAATATAGATGCAGCCAGGTCTCACAATCTGAGCCTTTTATTCATTTGCTATTTGCTATTTATGTTTTCCTCTTGCTTTAAATCATAACTTACAAAACTTAAGAAAAAAGTGGTAGAGTGCTTGTCTAGCAGACACAAGGCTCTTGGTCTCATCCCCAACCTCCAGCGCTGAGAAAGAACAACAGCAACAACAATGCCAAAACCAAAATAAAGATAAAAACAAAAGCAGGCAAAAAAAAAAAAAAAAAGAAAACCAAACAACCAAACAAACAAACAAAAAAAACCTAAGAAAAAACCAGGAGAAATAAACTTTAGTGCAATGACTGAACACCCATTGTGTGGCAGGCGCTGAGCTCAGTGTTGGCTTAGAACTGTGAGCAAGAGTAAATCCCTGTCTTTTAGACAGTTTCTTATCTAGTGTAGAAAAGAAAGAAGTAAGTAGGGTTTTGAAATTTAGAGGCTGAAGTGCCCTGATTGGAGTGTGGTTAAAGTTTGGAGAGGACCACCAAACAGTGTGGAGGGAAAAGGAAGTTACTCTGGGAGCAGGGCATTTTAACTGAGACCCAAAGCCACACATAGTTGGGCAGATGAGGAATGTGCGTTTAGGGAGTGGAAGGGACAGGCATTCTAGACTGAGGCAAAATGTGTTGAAAGACCTGTAGGCAGGAGGGAACTTGGGATGCCAAGTAACCCAGAACCACTGGATTATGGAATTTTAAAGGATGAGGTAATAGTGATAAGCTGGGGATAGATAAAGAAACAGCTTTTATGCTACTCAACAGAGTTAGGTTTTATGTTGACAGCAGTGGGAGTTGGTTTTAAGCAGAAGGGTAAGAAAGATCAGATGTGAACCTTTGACAGCTCCAGCATCTTTTAAACGTTAAGAATTTTAGTTCAGAAGCATGCGATGTCATGGAGATTTGACATGGTGGGGACCTCCTTCACCCAAGTGGTGACAGCAGAGACAGAGGAGAGTAGACAGATTTTGGAGAAGTTAAGAGGTGGCACTGACAGGCTTTCTCAGGGAGGGGTCTGAGGGAGAGAAAATCAAAGCTTGTATTTTAGGGGATGGAGCTACTGTTCAGTGAGGCCAGATAACGAAAGAACTGTGGTTTGGGAAAGAGAAGCGGGTGGGATCATTGCTGGATGAGAAGGGGCTGCAGGACAAGCTGTGTAGAGTGGAGACGTCCAACCCATAGTGAGAGATACAGCATTGATGCTCAGTGGAGGGACCTGGCAATTTGGGAGCTGACATTATCATTAGAAACTGAAACTATGGTTGGGGGCGAAGGATGAGATGAGCAAGGGAGCATATACAGCCATCCCTTCTACTCCTGAGGGAGTTTTTTCTTCCCCTCCGATTCCAAAATCTGTGGATGATCAGTCTTTTACATAAAGTGTTGTATGTAACCCATTCAGTTCTTTTGTATAGCTTAAATTATCTCAAGTATTTGTAAGACCTAATACAGTGTAAATATTTGTTATTTTGCATTGTTTGAGAAATAATGATAAGAAAAAAGTAGTGTACTTGTTCAGAACACGTGCAATTTTTAAAAAAATATTTTCCATCCATGGTTGTTTGACTGTGGATAGGGAACCCACGGATATGAATAGCTGACTGTATTATGTAAAAAAGTCAAAGGATGAGCAAAAAAAAAACCCTCTGAAGAATTTCAACTTTTAAAAGATCATTCTTGTTCGCTTCCTCAGTAAAAAGCCCAGCCTCTGAAACTCTACACGTACATGCAGGTCCCCAGGGAGGATGGCATATCTACTGGATTGCCACACACCTAGTGACTGAAGCATGTATTACAACAGTGATGGAAAATTTGCAAATGACAAGAAAAAATGCTCATTGCTCTCCCCAACTCCCCTCAGGCTCCACCCCATCTGTTTCCTCATACTCGTGTGCATTCTCCCAGGAGCTCATAATAAGTGCTGAGTCCTTCCTGGAGTGCACCCAGGACGTGCTTTTGTCTCCTGCTGCAGCCAAAGTTGGAGTTACTGAGTCCCTTGAGGCAAACACATGCTGAGAGTTGCTGAGGGGCCATTGACATTTGAGGTGGAGGAAGAGCCTTAGACACCTAATCACGAGCTCAAAGAATGTGAGATCAATTGTAGAACAAATATTAATATTTAACATTCCTGCTAGCAGACTGAAACTTTTCTAATATCAGGTCCCCTCAGACTTATTTCCTGGGTTTACTTTTAAAGACAGAGTTCAAACTTATTTTTTAAAAAAGATAGAATTAGAATTCAGCAGAGAATTGTTTATGCTGAACAAAATAAATTCTTTGGCAGAAAGTGAAGTGATCCTTTTCCTCAGAGACTATTGAAATTTCTTTAATTACTGCTGTCCTGAGATTGAGAATTCACTCTTTGTGGCACCTTGGCTTTCTTATAGAGGGAAGTCAGTAGCTGTTGTCTGAGTACATCACATACAACAGTTTTTACCCACTAAATATGAATGTTTGGGGATATGTGAACGAATGCTTCTTGGTGCATGACCTCTCTAAAATGAAAAAATGTGTGATCTTGAACTGAAAATTGAGTATGAGGACAGCAAAGACAGCAAACACTATGGCAAATATTTTCATTTAAGAATTGCTGAAACTAAATAAATATTTTCATTATTCCCCCCTCCATCTTCCATTTGTTACGATCCTGGGATTCCAAATTCTCTTATATCTTACCATACTTATGGTCTGCTTTGATCAAGAAAAGCATTTTTAAAAACACATTTTTTTTCCTGAATGATATAGGTAGTTCCTTATTTTGACCTGATCTATTAGTCTGACACTTCTTTGTATATATAAGTTAGTAAATATTTCACTGGCCAGATTTGGGTTGGACAGCTTCAACAAATAGTTGATGTAACTCAGCTCTGACTCTCCTGAATGTGTAGAAATATCATTTCTGAGGCCACATGTCTTCTGGTTCACCGTATTCATTTAGAAACTGAGTCATAATATCCAGTAGCAGTATTTATTTCCCTGGGAGTAATCTAAAAGTTAAAAATCATATTCCTTGGTCAAATGATTTGGTCAAATATCAAACAATGTAATTTTTAAAATGCTAAGACAATATAAGGTTCTAAACTAACAAAAAAACAGTAAAACTGTTTTCTAACTTTAAGAAATGGGTGTACTGTACCATTACTTTAATTACACCAGGGACTCTAATGATTGATAAAATGTACTCATAGTACTACATGAAAATGTAACTCCATGGTGTCATAAATTTTCTTTCAAACTAATATATTGGTGATAATAAACATTAAGCATTTAACTAACAACAATTTTGCTTCTTTTTCAGAATTTAGAAAAGCTTTTTGTAGTTTTTAGAAGGCTCAGATTTCTTTAAAACATCTGTCTAGGGAAATTTGAGCTAATTTCTCTTTTATTTCCCTCTCATAAAAATTCCTATTAGCAAGCCAGTGCACTCAAAGCTGTTCCATTGATCTCATAACTGTGTTTATAAAACTGTTCTTGAGATTTTCCTTTCAGCCCTGCAGGCTGAATGCGCTACAGTGGGGTGTCTCAATGGCAAACAGGCGCGAAGGGGACTGGGAAATTAGGGTCAGCTCTGCCTGGAGAAGGACCTCTTGTCTCCAACTCTAGTAGCACAGCAGGCATGGAGGAAAGGGGCTTGGATTCATCCTTTTTGTTCCGACCCTGTTTTCAGGCACGCATAAAGAGTGAAGACTGCGGGGAACTACAGTGAAAGTTAAAGAGTGACCATAAAGTGCTTGTTTCATGACCAGAAAAAAATTGTCGCTCTTTTCCAAAACCCCAACAACTCCTGCAAGGCAAACTGCTCATCCCAAGTTAAACTTCCCCCATCTTCCTACTTTCCCCAGCACCTTCTAGTTGCATGGGTTCAATGTCATGCTGAGGATGGAAATGCCCAGTCACATGTTGGGCAGCGGATCAATTCAGTTTTTCTCCTGCAACAGTGCAGAGATTGTCTTTTTTTATGGATTTTTTTCTTTTTTTTTCAAAGCTGAGGACTGAGGCCAGGTCCTCACACATGGTAGGCAAGCTGTCTACCACTTAAATATATCCCCAGCCCTCTGGAGATATTCCATCAAGACACAGAAGGCTTTAACTGTAACAAAAAATGCCCCCCTCCTCCACAAGTACACTTCAGTTTCTTAATTGCCCAGGTAGTAGTTCCTGTTCCCGTTCGGGTTGCTTCTGTCTCTTAGAAATTGCTGGTCACTGTGACGCACATTGTATAAACCAATCTCCAACCGACAAGCCATTCTGCATCTGTACTTCCTGCTTGTTTATCCCATATAAGCCCTGGACCACCAGAGATATTCTGGGATATGATCTTAATCAGTGCCTGTCGATGTAAATAAATCTGCCTCCACATCCTGGGTGTTGTTTCTGTGTTTCTGCTTGCTGTAGCATAAGTTTCTCTGTTCTCTCATCATTTTCCCTACTAGTTTGGCTATTCTCTTCTTATCTTCTAACCCAGTCCCAGAGAGAAATTTGACCTTTAAATTGACTACAACTTGTCCAGTATTTATTCTGTGCAGGAATAATGCTAACTATACTGATGTATCATTATGTTTAATCCCCGTATGATTAAAAGGTTCTCAATTTCACTTTCCTGTTAAGAAAACTAAGGCTCAGCAGAGTTCATTAGCTACCCCAGATTGCACACCTAGCCAGGTAGCGCTGAGACTCTAATTCGAATCTATCCCACTTACAGCTCTTGCTACTTGTCACTGTGCACAGTGATCTTCCTGTCTGGACATTTTCCTTGTCTAGATAGCTGCGTGCTCTATGGAGGCACCTCTGGCTTTTGAAGTGTCTCTCCTGTGACAGTTTATGCTTGAGAACTAGCCTAGTATTTCCCCCTGCAGTCCAACATAACACACAATCAATTTTATCAGATGCCTCTTGGTGCAAGAAAGTCCACTTTGAAACCATAGTACTCCAGGGAAACCAAAGCCTCCTTAGAAAAAATGCTCTGGTCTAGATTGCCATGGAAGAAACTTAAAAAGCCCTGGTCCCTTCTACGGCTATTTTTGGCTAAGTTTAGGCCCCTAGCTGGTTTAGAAATTCTTCACCCTCATTTAGAGTCCGAGGGAGTGGCAGCCCAACCCCATTCTGCTCATAGCAGCCTCTTTCCTGGTGCTGCCGCCCCTTAGGCCAGCACCAAGAGCAGACAGCTGCAGGCCCCACTCTGCACAGGGACATGCATGTCCCCAGTTGGGATATGCTCTCATCCTTTGTGGCAAGCCCAATGGCTGCTTTCCTACTTTAGTCACATTCTTTAGCTAGATCATTTGGGTGTGACTTAAGACATTCTGTGTCTTGATATTGGCAGTGGTTTTAAAAAGTGACCTCAACCATTAGACTCCAAAGACCCAAGCTCATTTACAGTTTTGTGCAGCAAACATTTTTCTCATTGTCTGTTTTCCCCTTCTTCTGTGGGCAATTGCTGCATACCTTTGGTATTCAAAGTGCCTTACATTTCAAGTACCATCCATTGAGGATATTGATCTCTAAAGACACAGATGTTTCTGTCTACATATTCACATAGAGAGTGGAAGGGAGGCAAGAGACATCAAATACAGCTTGTGTTCCTTCATTTCCTTCCATCAGATTCTGTTTTCTGTTCTGATTTTCTTTTCAGACACCTGTTTCTCTGTTTTCCACTTTGCAATAGTATTACAGCAAACTGCTGTATGCTTCTTGGCTGAGAGTCTTCTCAATACATAGTCAAGGATAAGAAGACCTCACACTGAGTTATAGGGAACTGTGTGCATAGAACGTGGACACAGATGTGTATGGTCATCACATGGAGAGCATGTCATTCTCACCTGTGCTTAGGTGGGAAAGCTATTTACATGAGCTCCTTTCCTCAACATAGATCTCCCACAGTTACGTCAGGGTGGCTATAACTCCCTCTATTAGTTACTTCTTTTTAAAAGTCCGTTTTCCCTATCTGGTATTAAAAAAATGTTAACGAACATACTGTGCAATGTTCAATGTGCGTGTAAATTCAGGAAGAGTTGGAATTCAATGAAGCTAAGTCCTTTCATAGCAGCAGGTTGCCCACATTAATGTGTGAATGTGTGTTGTAACTGCTCACAAGGAGGTCTGTCATGTGCAGCATTTCCTAGTTATTTGACCACAGAATGTTTTTGTCATAGTAAGTGCATGAATAGTTCCTAGTACAGAGTGCCAACAATCATAGTGCAAGAACAGGGAAAGTCTCTGCTAAAAGCTATGAAAGTTCTCATCAGAAATACATGTATTATCCAAGAGGGAATGCCGTTGCCCACCATTGTTCAGGAATAAGTTGGTTGAAGTTAGCTGGCTAATCTCACTTGCCACCTTCCTCTGCCTCCAGTTTGATCCCTGTTCTGTCATCACCATGTGAGGGTAGCTAATTTTTGACCCCACTGGCCCTCCTTCTGCCCCTGTACCCTGTAAATCCTCATAAGGTTATGGTTGACATCAAGTGCCACCTTCCCACAGTCCAGTTCCCCAGCAAAGCACTATAAGAAGCTCTGTCTATTTCAGAGATTCTCTGGCTTAAAGGAGGAAAGATTTTCCTCTGTACCCTAGCTGACCTTAATCCTGACCCAAATCTCATAACTTTTTCACCTCTGAAAAGTGTAGGCTTAATAAAACATAATTGCTAAATATTGGTAACAGCAAGAATGGAGTGGCAGAGAATGAAAAGAAAAAGTTCTGTGGAAGGTTATGGATTTACATTCCCTGAACAATTTTCTTTTTCTTTCTTTCTTTCTTTCATTCTTTTTTTCTTTCTTTCTTTCTTTCTTTCTTTCTTTCTTTCTTTCTTTCTTTCTTTCTTTCTTTCTTTCTTTCTTTCTCTTTTTCTTTCTTTCTTTC
>NW_004955446.1:6378680-6408274 GCF_000276665.1 Chinchilla lanigera
TTTCTTTCTTTCTTTCTTTCTTTCTTTCTTTCTTTCTTTCTTTCTTTCTTTCTTTCTTTCTCTTCCTTTCTTCCTTTCCTCTTCCTTCATTCCTTCCTCTCCGTTTCTGTCTCTGTCTCTGTCTCTCTCTGTCTCTCTGTCTTTCTCTCTCTCTCCAGGACAGGGTCTCACTTTAGAGTTCAGGCTGGCCTTCAACTCACTAAGTACTCCAGGCTGGCCTCAAACTCACAGTGATCCTCCTGCCTTAGCCTCATAAGTGCTGGGTTTACGGGTGTGTGCTATCATGCCCAGCTCCCTAGAAAATTGTAAAGAGGTAATGGTTGTGCAAAGGGAGAATCTTTGTGCCATGGCTTGGATTTTGTAGAAATCTATTTCAGCCACAGAAATTTATCTGGTGAAGGTGGGAAGTCTTGACCAATTTTGAAGGCATAAAGAAGAGTAATTATCCCTGAATCCCTGGCAACAACTGATCTTTTTCCTGTCTCTATAATTTTCCTTTTCCAGAATGTCATGCAGTGGGCAAAACTGATTTTAATCTTCGTGACAACCCTATAGCCAGGCACATTTTATTACTCTCATGTTTGAGTAGATAAATTCAGTGAGCTGAAATGATGTGTCTGGTCCCACAGATTGCAGGTGCCTAAGCCAGGTGTAGAACCAGCTAACAGCATGAACACCTGGCAATCATAGGAGGTGGCTAATTGCTGAGGATGTACACTATTAGCTTACAGCACCCTGTCAGCCAGGGGCTTTAATTTCTAGTGGTAGCGAGAAGGAGGAGGAGGGCCCATCTTCTAAGGAAATTAATGCATGACATTGGCTAGATGAGGCTCACAGATGACTTCAGAGATGATGGGTTTAGTGCCCCATAATTAAGGAGGAAGACCAGCCCCTGCCAGTCTGACTCAGAGGGCTTACTGAGTCATCCTGTTTGTGCTCTGTGCTGCTATTTATGGGCTTCCCAGTTGCTGATATTTGTTGGGTAAATGCTCACACAACCAGTCTTGCCCTAAGCAATGTCCCTCATGGGGTGTTGAGAATAAATAGGGTGACAGGTGTTGTGGGAGAGTCACTTTAAAGAATTTTTAGTAACTGATTCTTTTTTAAAGTTCTCCATGCTTAAAATATAAGTACGGTATTCTGAAAGAAAATAAAAGCCAAGACCCTTTTAGCAGAGAGCTTTAGAATGTTAAGGCTTTCTGAGAGTGCTGGCTGGAGTGGAGGCTCAGGCCAGGGCTGTTGAAGTTGTTGAGAACAGCTTGGGAAATGAGGAAAAATGGAGACAACAAAGGGAAAAGGCTGAAATGTCACTTAAGCAACTTAGGTTCTGATAATCATTACAAAGACAACAACATCACACTCATAAGCCATGTTGCTCTGTGCAATGAAGTAGACACATTATCCAAAAGGAATGATTGAAGAAAGATTAATGAAGGGCTATTTACAAGGTGTGGGTAGGGTTAGGGGAAACTTCCCAGGGCTAGCAACTGTAGGGAGTCATTACCACATGCAAGCCCACAGGAGCAAGGGGAAAGGGCAGCTACTAAAGCCTAGAGAGGACTAGTTTAGCAGAAGGCCATGTGACTCAACTGAGTCCTTAGATGGAGGACAGCACCCACTGCCACTCCTGCTGACACTGCCCACTGGCCCAAACGCAAAGGAAATAGAGACCAAGGGAACACATATTGTGCAATCCATGAAGGTCAGTGTTCTGGGCTACTGAGTTAGCAGGACAGACAAGGGTGGAGTATGGGTCAAGAGGGTCACACACCAAGCATTCTCCACCATAGGGAAGAGGAGACTGTTAATGCTCCAGGGTTAGACAGGGCCAGGAATTTTTGTTGAAATCTGCTTTCTTAAATTTATATTAATATTAAGGTAATTATCAAATAAATGATTAAAAGTTAAGATGAAATATATTGAGTGTATACCTGGAAACTTTGAGATGCCTTTCTACAAGAGTGTGTCTCTAGGTGGGTATAGTGGCACATGTCTATAATTCCAGCACTCTGGGAAGCTGAGGAAGGAGGACCACAAGTTCAAACCCAGCCTGGGCAACTTAGTAACTTAGTGAAAACTTGTCTCAAATAAAAAATAAAAAGGGCTATGTTATGCTCTGTGTCTAGATATCCCCCCGAAGTTTCATGCAGACATAGGTGCAGCTTTTTCAGAGGTGGCTGAATCTAGAGTGTGATTCATGGTGCAATGCTAGGACTAAGGGTGCTAAGATTAAGGGTGGATGATTACTAAATAATCTACTGATTGGTTTGGCATCGCCCTAATCCCAGGAGCTTGGATACAATGTAAGGGACAGAAAGAGGTTTGTCTTGTCCCTTGTTGTTTTGCTACATTCTTCCCGCCATAAACTGTTTGCCTTGGAGCTAGCTGATTGTGGATTGAAACTTGTATAAACTGTGAGCTAAAGAAAACTTTCCTCCCTTAACTTTGAGTGTTGGGTATTTTGTCTCAGCAATGAGAAAATAACCAAGATAGGCTGAAACTGTGCCTCAGTGTGAAGGCCTTGGATTCAATTCCCAGTGCAGAAAAAAAGTGTGTCTCTTCCTAGAGGCCTACTGAAACTCATTCCAAAGAGGCAAAACAAAGGTAGACTGAAAGTTGAGTGTTTAGTCTCCTGCAGTTTAATGACATGGATGCATTCTTGGGTGATTTCACCCTTGTACAAATGCCATAAAGGGTACTAACACAAACGTAGATGGCTGCAGTGTCATCAGGTGATACAGTTTTATGGGGTCACTGCTGTACATTTGATCCATCATTGGGTAACACATCTTTAGCCAGCTCATGAGGGTGAAACTGAGAAAAACCTGGCTGAACCCTCTAGCTTCATTTGCTTTCAGCTACTCACTGTTAGCTTAAAATCACTAATTTTGGAGGTCACAGAGCCTCGCCTCGCACTAGCTTTGCTGTAGCTAATACCCCTGTTATGTAGGACATGATGATAGCAGTTGCCAAAGGAACTTCTTAGGACTTGAAGGTCACTTTTGTTGCAACAACTATGTCTTCACTTGGCCCTGCACAAATGTCCATGGGTGAACTTTAGACATCAGAGGGCCCAAACCACCCCCTCAAATCATGCTAACACTGCTGCTTTCTGAACCAGAAGATTATGTGCTGCTCACCGCCGATAATGTCACCATGTCTTAAATTACCCAGCTTCTTTATCCCATAAATATTTCTCAACCTTATCCTTTGAGACTTCCTCTTCCATCTCCACTTGGCTACCTGTTGAGTAAACTCTTTCCTTGTGCAAAACTCACCATTTTAGTGATGGGCACAGTGTATGGTGGTGTAAAACTGGCCGGGTTCCATATACCACGCTAAATGGAAACAGTTGAAATGCCACTGAATAATTAAAAGAGTGGGTCTCTATTTGTACCTAAATTGAATAGTTTCTATTTGCTTCTAGATTTAGTTTGTTTGTTATTAATTCATTCAGTAGGCAAAAGCTGTGATGATGAAAAGGTCTACAGTGCTCTCTCCCTGGTACACCAAGGGCCTGCCTCCCCCAACCACCACGGCAGGACAGATGAGCCAGCAGAGATGAGGGAAGGACTCCCTGAGGAGCTGACACGTGAGCAGCCATCCAAAAGCAGTGAGCAGGGGGCAGCCTCCAAGTTCTGAGGAAGAGCTGTGAGATAGCTTGCTTAAAGGCCCTGAGGACTTTGAAAAAACAGCACGAGAACCAGGCTCTAGGAAAGCTGACTGAAGCCTTTGCTCTCAGGGCCATGTGAGCTGCTGCATGATGTATGGACTTTATTTTGAGGGTTACGGGTGATAATTCAAAGGTTCTGAGCAGGAGCATAAGAAGCAGAATTTATCTTAAAAAAAATCTGCTCCAGCTGCTGTTGGAGCATTGATTCCAGAGAAAAGGAAGGAAGGATACGGGTTGGGAGGCTGCCTTAGTGGCTGAGGGATTCCAGTGGTCACGGAGGTTTTGAGGAGTGGCTGGGCGTGGACACACTTTATGTGGCTACTTCACACTCTCCTTCTAATCAAGGATGACTTATTTTTCAAAAGCTGCTTTGTGGAAGGAGTTCAGGGAAGTTAGAGCAGTTTAAAAAAGTTTAATTGCTGTTGTCTAGCTTAGCTTGTCTTAAATTTGCTCAGGAGACTTATTAAAAAGGCACCCCCCCCCCTTTCTTGTTCAGAAGGTTCAGAGTCCAAGACCTAGGAACCTGCATTTGGGAACTCAGGCCAAGAATGAACATTTAAATATTGAGCAGCACCCTCTAGGGTGGCTATTTGAAATTGTGAATATAAAAAACTTGAAGTGCAATTCAGTATTGTGCTTTAAATTCTTCAGATGTATTTGTTATATGCAAAGTAACGATCTGTCTCGTCTCTAACAGAATAGCTTAAGAAGAGCTGGCTTTAAGAGAATAACTAAATGGGGTGGAATCTCCTCCAGTGATTATCTGGAGAAAACTCTCAGAAGTGTTAAGATAAAAAATGATTGAAACTGCAAGTAGTAGTTAATTGGCTATTACAATGTTAGAGAGCAATAATGGCCTTGAACTCACAGCCTGGCTTGTTATTAGCACGCTGTGAGATTACAGCAATTGCAGTTATGCAGGTAAAATTGAAATTTAGTGGCCTTTTCCAAAAGTTGTAAAAAGCAGACACTGACTTTGGCACAGAGCTCACGTCAGCTATGGCAGAATGGCAGCACAGTCTCCACGATATGAAATTCTCTTAAGCTTTGCTCTGAGCTAGGGGAAGTTCTCATTAGATTTTTAAAAATGTAAAAACTTTTATCTATTTATTTGTGACACTGTGGATTTATGTGCCACCATGCCCAACTTTGCTAGAATTTTGTTAAGTTTTCATTTGGGGTTGGAAATGTCTAGTCTTTGCTCGACAGCTCCAACGACTTAATCCCTGGACTCTCCAGAGAGGAGGACAGAGGGCAGCCTAGTGTTTGAGAGCCCTGATAGTCCAAGTGGAGTCTACATGGAAGCACCACAACTGCGCTTGCTGGAACAGCCTCTGAGTTTTGCAGGTGGCTGGCTTGTTTCTGTGTGTTGCTCTTGTTGCTCCATGAGCATTGGTCATCTGTTAGCCTTCATATTTTCTCTCATTCAGCAGGGTTCATACCTGAATTAGAAGATCCTTAGGCCACATTGCCTTATTCCAGATGAAGGAATTATGATGTGCATAGAAGGCAGCCCTCAGAATACATAAAAGGGCAGCCATGAGCTGGAGTTCAGAGCCATTTATGGGTGGTCCAATAGTACCCATTGGACAGTTGAGGTTTCATTTGGGTTTATTTTTCAATAATCAAGTTTTTTCAGAGATGTATTTTCTTCATTTTTATATGTTGCTACCTTGCCAAGGTGGAAGAGAGATTTGCACAAAGAAACCAGACACTGTGTGTGCGGGCTGAGGGTGTTAGTAAGGACAGCACGGGGAAGGACAAATAGGTGCCGAGAGACTGCGTGGTCAACCATTCAACCTTTGTCAAAAAAATTATGCAGTGTTTCTTTGTGTTGTCTCATCTCGGTTTGTTTTTGTGGGTTAAGTCTGAGATGGAAAAAAAGGCTTATTTGTTATAGTCCAAAGGAGAGAGACCTGGAAGGAGGAAATAGAAAACAAAAGGAAAGGTGAGCTGGGAGATCGTATCACTCAGTAAGGGAACACAGAATGCAAATCTGGACATGCCCACATGTAGTTTTCCACTTAGAAACAGACCAAGCAGCAAGTGGTGCGTTTACTTCTTTTTTTCCTCAAGACTTGCTTGCGCTTGAGTGAAAGCGCCCTGAAGTAGACATTCGCCTGCCCTCTAGTGGTGCCCGAGGACATGTACTGGTACGCCGCGGGCCCAGTGTGCGGCTTTGATTGTGCAAGGAGAGCCTTTGGAATCTCACTCATAGAAAGAACGCAGAGCCACTTTCCAGTCAATACAGCAGGTGGAGACACACACTGAAAAACTGGAACACAGGCTTCTCAGCTTTCATGTATGTGGCTCTGATGACTGCTAGGCATCCGGAATTATCAAAAATGGGTTTGACCATTAAGTTACTTGCGATGCTTCATGTTTTCGATTCTTAAAGGATATTAAGATAGGGATATTTAAAACACATACAGTCTCTAAATCCATTAGCCTTCCACACCATTTACTCACATTAAATGCCTCTGATGTGCAGAGACTTGGGGCGGAGCGGGTAAAGGTACAAAGGTTAGTGAGACACAGATCCTGCCTTTAAACGCACCCTTAGATCGGGAAAGAGGATATATTTGGACATAATTACAATACATGGCTGTAGCGTAAACAAAGAGGAGTTTAAATATATGTGTTTACACACAGAGCAACCATGTTAATGTGTCCATGTCCTGATATTTATTGCAGCAATATCTTTTTACATAAAAAAGCACAGAAAGATTAAATAATCTTCATTTCAGATAGCAAAGAAATGGTGAAACTGGAATTTGAATTCAGCTTTTTAAATTTCTCCTTTATTTCAATTAACTTTGACAACCTTTACTGAGAACTTACCAGCTGTGCTATGTGCTATCTGTGCCCAGAAAAAGTTGCTATTACTGGCCTTAGGGCTGTCTGGCAAGGAACTGGGTTATGGAGAAATAATTATACTATGTTATGATGGATGCAATCACGTACGCATGTACAAATTGCTTTTGAAGCAAAATAGCCCAGGCTGTTCTCTGTACATGAATAGCCATACTTTGTGTCACGTGACTCTGAGCCTTGACCATGGTTGAATTGATCAGGAATCTGTAACTTGGCTGAAAGCAATTATCTCTAGGCTTACCCATGGGCTCTACAGAGGCCTAACATAGGGACTTCACCCGGGGGTTGGGGGGTGACTGACTGATCCAACCAATGATGTCTTACAGGCAGTTACCAGTGTGTGAAGCTACAGAAGCAGAGTAGAATTAGGAAAAAAGGAAAGGGGAGGTAGCTGCTGAAAGGGAGAAGCACAAACAGAGAGAAAGAGAGGAACTGATTGTAAGCATGACACTGTCATAGGAGTAAGGGGCCAAAGTCCTTCTTCTCCGGGCAAGCTACTGTTACTTCCTGATGATGTTCCAGGGCTCCAAGCAGCAGGCTGGGCAACTGCATAGATTTTTTTTTTAAATAATTGACTAAGTTTATTGGTATGGTTTAGATGTACATAACAATCACACTTATCATATGGAATTTGTACCTGTACATGATAGATCTTGATTCTTATTTTTTGAAGGAAGGGGATGGGAATGGCAGAAAAATTAACTGCATAGATTGAGGCCTATACTTCCTTATTGCCTCACTAGGTTTTAACCACCCATATCACCTGAGGTGACATGAGCCTGGCTCTGCTCCCTGCCACAGAGTCTAAATGAAGTGGTTGGGGAGTAGGGAGTGAAGAGGTGTGGCTGGAAGGGAGGGTCAGCAAAGGCTTCACCAGGAGGGGAGGCCCAAGAGGAGTTTTGAAGTATAGGTGGGAGTTCTGCCGAGAATTTCAAAGTACAGGAGGTGTTCCACCTGTTCTGTGCTTCCTCTGGAACTGAGCTTGACTGGCTGCTAAACTTTAATTTCCACCTTCTTTTTTCAAAATAATGATGACAGAAATTTTCTCTTTAGGAACTCTGGTTTGGAGAGAGAGGAAGGGGTAAGAAGGACTTTCCCTTTTGTGGAGGTTTGGAGTCCTCAACCTTGGTGGCTTTGGTCACACGGTATGGCTTTAAATATTGGCATGTTTTCCTCAACTAAGATATTGATACTGAGTAGGCAGGGAACATGTAAAACTGCATAATAGATATATAAGTTATATCTTATTATCATAGGCAATTTGGGGAAGTTTTAAATTTTTATACTGATTAAAGGTTTGTCACGTATGAATCAGGTTAAGTCTTCTTTTTTCTCTCTTGGCTTATTTTTTGTTCTTTTTTTATACTCATTTGCATAACAGACAGGGAATCTTATGATCCTGGCCTAAAATCACACTTGAAGAAATGTGAACTTTTCCTTTCAATGGTAATTAAGATGTTATTTCCACCTGAAAACAAATCTTGGTATAGTATGAAATAGTAAGGAAAATTTGCATATATTTTAGAGACAAAGCACAAGTTTTCTGACAGATTTTTGCTTTGAGCTATGGCCTCCAAACCGGCTTGATTTACTTTTATGTACCCTAACAGGAATTCCATGGAAAAGTTGGAGAAGTACTGGGTTAAGCTTTTGTCTCAACTTCCTTACATTGTTCAAATTCTTCCCATTACAAATTCATATAGAGCTATGCGTTGTTTAATGGCGAGGACACCCTCAGAAATGTGTTTTGTGGCTGTGATAGGGGGTGCTTTATCAAATGTAGACGATGTAGCCCAAACATTGTGAGCTTTTGATGTGATCTTGATGTAGGAGGCCTTTGCTGGCCCAACATGGCATGTTTTATAGTAAACTTTTTTGTTCTAAGTGGGAGGAATGCCCATAAAACAATCATTGTAGGACTGCAAATGTATAAACCAGCATTATAACTTTTTTATCAAGTATTATGTATTGTACATAGTGGTATATGCTATAGTTTTGTACAACTGGCAATACAATAGGTGTGTTTACACCAGTCTCACCACCAACATGTGAGTAATGTCTTCTTCTACAGTGTCACAACAGGTACCATGTCACTGGGGGCAGGGATTTTTCAGCTTTATTATACTTGATCTTAGTAAAAAAGCTGAGACATAACTAGCTTTATAACAATACTATAAATCACTATTGCGTATATGATCCACTCTTGGATGAAATATTGTGGCCAAGACAGTAGTTTAATTTTTTAAAATAAATTTTATTGGTACACTTTTGATATACATGATGCTCACATTCATCATAGACTATTAGTACCTGTACAGAGTAGTTTAATTTTTTTAAAGTATTTTCAATTGTAGTAAAAAGCATATAGCATAAAATTAATCTTAATACCTTTTAAGTGTGCAGGTCAGTAGTGCTAAGCATATTTACATTCAGCAGATCTCTAGAAATTTTTTCATCTTGCAAAATTGCAGCTCAATGCCCATTTAAAAATTCCCCATGTCCCCTTACAACCACTCCCTGGTCACAGCTATTCTTTGTTTCTATGAATCTGATTACTTTAGTTACTCCATATAAATGGTATCATATAGCATTTATCTTTTCCTAACTAGCCTACTTCATTTAGCACAGGGTCATCAAGGCTCAACCACATTGCAGCATATGTCAGGATTTCCTTACATTTTAACGCTAAACAATAGCCCATTGTGTGTCTATCTCAGATTTTGTTTATCCATTCATCCGCTGATGGATGTTTGATTGCTTCCACTTCTTGGCTGTTGTGAATAGTTCTGCTATGAACATAGGAATACAAATATCTCTTTGGTGTACTATACTATAGATATACAAATATCTCTTTGGTGTACTATACTATCTCTTTGGTAGACTATGTTTTTGTACAGTTTTGATTTTTTTTGATGTATATCTAGAAGTAGGATGTCTGGATCATGCGGCAGTTCTACCTTATTTGTTGAGGAATTGCCACACTGCTTCTCTATAGGGTCTTCACTATTTTACATTCTAGTACACAAATATTTCATTTTTTCACTCCCTTGTCAACACTTACTTCTGGATAGTGCTTATCCTAATGAGTGTGTATACTGATCTGAAAGTGCCAATTCCCTCTGAATTTTCAGGCCTTCTGATAAACTGTGATTTTAGCAACTAGCTGAGGTCATTCACTAAGTACATCTAATTTTGGTGTAGGCAAGTTTTTAGGGTCCTAGATAGAATTTGTAGATTTCCTCAACCATGATAAAGGGTTAAATATGGAAGTCCTTGGAGTCGGTGCTGCCTGAGAAATCCTACAAAATATTCCCCCCTTAGAGTTATTCTGACACAGAAGATAATATTGAATGATATCGAACAAATAAAACAAACGTTTCATTAGAATTATTACAACATTGCTGAGAATATCATCAAGAAATTATTTTCTGGAAATGATTTTTTTGCATTAATTATTTGATATTTCTTACTGTTCGGGTAAATAATTTTCAGTACTTTTAATTTTATTGAAATAATTTAGATTTTATTCAGTGATTACATTTTATGCCTACAGTACACTGAATTTCCCCAGTTTTAGCTCTGGCAACCTTTTCTTCTTCTGTGAGCATTTTCTAACAAGTCTACTTTTCTTGGGTCAGTTTCTGCAGATAATAATTTTTGTAAGGAAGATTTGAATCTTTATTCAATTTTTAAAGTCAATAATAAAAATTTCAGTATGCTTTTTGCCGTTTTCATGTTATTTCTACAAAGTGCTATTTTAAAGGCTCTATTTTTCTAGTTTTTGAGAAACATACCCCCCCATGATTCAGTGACTCCCCAAAGCCCACTAGGAGTACATGAGGCTTTGAGGGGATGTCTAGATATAAGCTGTAATAGTCAATCTTACTCTTATCTTCTTATTCTGGTTCAGGCATGGAGAGGGAATCTGGGGGTTGTGTGGGTGTGTTTTGGGGAAGACCATCCTGGGGGTGCAGGAAGTAGGATGAAATCCACTTCACGAAAATCCAGTAGAATAGGAAGGAGGGTAGACTGAACTACTTAGGGACTCTTGTGTTGGGATCCCAGTAGGAAACTGACAGACCATCCACATTAGTAGAAGTTGGGGAAGATTCAATAAAGGAACTCTTCACAGAGATGTGTGTGGTTTGTCAGGACTCCCTCAAAGACAATGAGTACAGCTGGGTTCAATTACTGCTGCTAGGCTGGAAAGGATGCAAGGAGGCCTCAGTTACTGGAACCTGGACTGAGGGAATTCTGTTCTGCAGGAACAAGACAGTTCTGCAGGGAAGGAGGCAGAAGCCTCCTCTTCGTCCTCCTCCTTCCTGCTTATCTCCTGGTAGAGATTCCTTACTGACAACAACCAACTGGAGGTCAAAGGGCTTGAAATCCGTAGTTGAAACCCATCAAGCTCAGTGTTCCCAGGCAGAGAGTAGGGTGGAAAATGTGGATAGGGACCTCATGGGTGGCAAATAGAATAAAACAGACGCAGGCTGATGCCTTACCTGTTCATGCCTGTTCCCATAAAGTCAAGTAAGTTTCAAGGAACATCCAGAGAAAACTTGAAGGGAAGGGAGTTAACATAACTGCTTTACACTGAGTGAGGAATGAGATGAATACTTTTGAGGTTTGTCAGTTCCAGTTGATGTCATAATACAAAGATCTGTCAGCTACTTTCTGAGCTATAATCCTGGTCCTGCAGTGGTTCCAAGTCAACAGAAGCCTGGGCTGGACTGATTACTGGACTGGTGCCTGGGAAGCCACCGAGGAATTCAGTGGGAACTTTGGAAGGTCACGATCAAAGCCCTTGGATAAGACTGAATGTGGTAAAGAGAGTTCTAAGAATAGAGACAAAGGGAGATGAGGAGATGTTGAAGAGTTCCGGGGGCACACCTGGTGAAAGGACAGACCCAGACTTGCTTACAAAGGCATAGCATTGGGTCCAGGGTTTACAGAACATGGAATGATGCCAGCTCTGTTGCCTGGAGTGTGCTGTACAGGCTGAGATGCTGCTTTATTTCAGCATTCTGTACCACAAAGTTTGGCTGCAGAACACCACCCTTCTGCCTTAAAGCCATCGTGTACAGCCAGCTTTCACTTTGCTTCAATTTGTAGCAGGTGGGAAAGAAGACACAAGAAGAAGAGGAGGAGAAAGAGAAGGATGAGGTGGAGGAGAAGCGGGAAGAAGATATTGTCCAATCACTTGCTGTGGACCGGTTGGTTCTGATGCTCCCTTCTGATTTAATCAGGGATTCGTATTTATGGGTGCCTGGGTGGGGAGGGCTTCCCCTGACAGCAGGAGTGAGTAGGCTGTGGGCTGAGCAAGAACCTAGGAGCATGTCTGTTACTATGATTGGTTTACTGTCGGTGACCCAATGTGTGCTTAACACACTCTTCTGGGAATGTGAAAATCCAGTGCAATAAAAGCTAGGGGCCATCGACCAGTGCCTGGAAGAAGCGATAGGTTGGCCAACAGAGGAAGAGACAGCAGAAGGCCTTAAGAAGAAAATGACCTTCTAGCACTTACTTCAAGAGATTGATGAAAGTGATGGCTTCTAAGAATTTATCAGAAGGGAAAAAAGGAAGGTGAAAGAAGAGACCAGAGAGAAGAGAGAAAAATAAGTAAAAGCAAGCTCTTCTAAGGAGAATTTCATTGCCAAGTAACTTTCTGAGAGAACAAAAGTCTTTTGAAAAGCATGCAGCATAATTTTCCCCATTTCCTTCCCTCTTTTCTCCTATTTCCTATAAAAAATCTGTTAATTTTGTGTTAAAAACAAAATATATTTCTTTTTCTTGAGTACTCTATAATTGTATAGGAATGTGTACCATTTCTTCCCTATAATTTGGAGAATATTTTTGAAGACAGTGACATATTCTGACTCCTTAAGAACAAAACAATTCAATTTTAAAGTTGCTGAGTGACAGCAATGAGTTCTGAAGTGATGCAGTCGCCTCAGCACTTGTTGGAAATGTCATTAGAAAACCAACATATAGCGGGTTGTTATGGCAACTGGAGTACTAGAGTTTATAACATCACTGTAATTAATGTTATCCAAACGTTATTAATCTTTCAACATCACTCACATTCTCCGAAGGAACAGCAGTTCTGGTTCTCCAAGGATTTTTCAATAGTGTAATCTGCTACAGCTTTTCTTCCCATTTTATTTTATTTTTAAATACATCTTACTCTGGCTTTGCTTTAGAAAAATTAGCTATTGTTTCTAGTCCTTTACTCATTGTATTTTGGCTGCTTTTTTGGATAAAACGTGAAATAAAATAGAAGAAAGGGATTACAGTTAAAAACAGAATGAAGTCCATAGATGAAAAGATTCATATATTTAAATGTGGAAAATATGAAAAATATGCTAAAATATTTTCCATTCAAATTTAGAACATTAACTCATATTTGCAAAACACTTTATAATTTTTAAAGCAGCTTTACATGTATTATTAACATAGCATTATTTAACATAACGACCCTTTAAGGACAAATAATAGCTTTTAATGACTGCTCTGTGATGGGTAATGTAACTTGCAAGCATGAATTCAATTCTCACAACAACTTTTAAGATAACATTGTAGTTTATAAATGTGCCTCCGTCGCTCAACAGTTACCATGACAAAAATAACCTGATTTTTTAAAAAAGGCAAAGCGCTGGGCTTAGTAGTGCCCTGTAATTCCAGTCCTATAATCGCAGCATTTGGAAGGCTGAGGTAAGAGGATTGCCTCAAATTTAAGGCCAGCCTGGACTGCATAGAGAATTGAAGGCCAGCCTGAACTATGCTTGACCTTGTCTCAAAAAAAAAAAAAAAGGCAAAGCACTTTTTTGGTGGAGGAGGGTAGTGGGAATTGAATCCAGGGTCTCACATAGGCTTGGCAAATGCTTTACCACTGAGCTACATCTCTAGCCTTTTAAAAATTATATATTTATTTTGAGACAGAGTCTTATTAATTTGCTTTGGATTTCTCTGAGCTCGTTTTCATCTCTCATCTTGTAGCATCAAGTCAGATGAATGCCCATGGGGTATTCTCACTGAAAGTTCAATCACATATGAACCACTGAGTTTAGATACCAGAGGTCACATCCAATACCATGCTATATTCAAAGAAAGTTTTTATTCACTTCTATGAAAAAAGTGAAAGGGCATAAGAGCAATGCATCTGGGGAAGATCCAAAAGGCCAGTGAGTAAGAAAAACTCAATATCATCTCAAGTGGAAAATGTGGGGTCCATCCAAGAATACCATTTGGGAGTAGTCTTTTCCCTGTTGGACTACATACATTTTATCCTTCCCTTTTCTTAAGCGTAGGAATTAAGTTATAAATTCTGACCAGTGAGGCAATTTCTCTAACCCTGGTACTCTGTCTACCCGAAAACTGCATTGCCTATTAGAAATTGGGAAAAGCTTATGGATGAAAACTTACTGTTTAAAAATGTTTTCTCATTTAAAATGAATGAACTAGCTCATATTTTTGAACTCCCTGGGTGGGAAAAAGAAACTTCCCCAGATATAAAATTTGTAATGAAAACATTTTTAAAAATTCTTCAAATTATAACTTAAAAAGAAACTGAAGTTCTCAGAATTTTAGTGTATTTAGCAAAATCATCTATCAATAATGAGGGCACCTAAGGCAACAAACTCAGAATTTTCTGCTCCTAAAATCCATGCTTTCTTTCAAGACCAGAGAATTACTGTTTTTATGCTATGAGGAAGCTGATTTGAGTTAGGTTAGCTTGTGCATGATTATACATCTGGTTATTTCCAGAGTTCAGGTCAAAAATTGTATCCCAATTTTCTTTCACATGACACTATATTGCTTTCCTATCTAGATAATGTATTTTGTGCAGCTCTTGAGGTATAAATTTGAATAAGGTAATGTCTTAGTTACTTTTCGTATTGCTGAGACAAAATACCCAACACCCAAAGTTAAAGAAGGAAAGGTTTGATTTTTAGCTCACAGTTTGTAGAGGTTTCAGTCCATAGTTGGCTGGCTCCAAGGCAGGGTGGCTTTGCAGAGGGGTATCACAGAGAAGAATAGTTCATGGCAAGCAGAAGGCAACAAAAGCAGCAATCCGCAAGCAACAAGGGACAAGCCACAACCGTAGCATCTCTTTCTGTCCCTCGTATCTTACCTAGGCATGCACACCCTTAATCCTAGGATAGCATTGGTGAGTCAATCCCAGCATCATATCCTTGATCTCAGCAGCACACACCCTAGATCCAGCCACCTCCAAAAACCTTTACCTGTAACTGCATGAGGCTTTGTGGGGACACTTAGATACAAACCATAACAAGTAATTATGGTGAAGATGTTCTGGCCTTGAGGAAATATGTTAAGTCTATAAAATTAGAGACAGATCCCTAGTTTTTTAGTTGAGGATTTCATATTTTAAGAGACTGTAACTTAAAAACTTTTTTCATCAAATCATTGAACTATGAAGAAAACAATTATTTATAAGAATAAAAAATACACAAGAATTCCCCTTTTTTACTTCTTGCATCACATTTTCTGAGCACTAGCACACATATCAGCCCAGGCAGCTTCTTTGCCTCATATCCACTCAATCGTTCTGTGTTGGTTGTAAATTAAACATAATCACTTTTCTGAATTCCCCATCAACATTCTGAGCCAATGTGCCAGAGGTGCCTGGAAAGATAAGTGGCAGACAGGGGGTTCCTGCTCCAGTCCTGTGGCACATAAACTACAAAACAGATGGCTTGTGTTGGTTTCCCTTCAGTCTCCTACTGTGGCTTCCACTGGTCTCATGGGAACTTGGGCTCTCCTGTCATCCTTGAACACAACCATTCCTAAGCTCGCCTCCAGAACAACTCTTCCTCTCCTCCAGACAACATTATTTTCTTTGCTCTGGAAATAGGTAATCCTGCATTTTTCTGCTTTTTAAGGGAAATTGTGGTTAATTTCTAGCTTATGAAAGAATGTTCCTTTTTACAGAAAAATTCCAGTTAAAACGTATAGAAGGAAAGATTGAATTAAATAGTGTCCATTTTACAACCCTAAGAACAAATTGGACTCTAAAACCATTAAGCAAATGGTTTTTGAGAAGTAGTATGTTCTTAGGCAGTCAGAGTAACACCTCACAAATCACTCACGTCTTCATAGTGGAGACATCTTCTGGTCATCACTATCTGAACCATGAAATGAAGTTTCTTGTCTTAATAGTGGGAAACCAACACTATGTGCCCTTAATGTGCTGCAGTATGAGATACAGTGGATTCTGTGAACTTTTCTCCTGGGCAGGAAGCGCGATGCAAAACTTTGTCAATAGAGGGCGCAGGAGGGACATTGCAGGAAGGACTTCTGTTTGGGAGGGATGTGATTTTCTTTTTTGCTCCATCTGTCCTGTGGTTGACAGTGTATGTGAGTCTAGGGACATCTGGTGGTCCACTGCCTTAGCTGCACGCCCAGAATGTACAGTCCTTGCGGGCCCAGTCCATGCTTTGTGTCCACTGTATTGTGACTCCTGATAATGATGCTGCCCCATACCAAGTGCCTGCAAAGGAGTTCTGATCTCTGCTCCTTTCCTCCAGCCTTGGATTCTGGAGCCCCTGGAAGGCTGTTTTCCGCTTGCCAGCTGACTGCAGACTAGACTAGGTCTGGGAAGCACAGGAAATTTCTTCCCTGTCCTTTGGGTGCAATCATACCTTCTCTATGAAGTCGGAAGACAGCTCAGGATGAGCCCCTTTTCCAAGAGGGTCCTTTCCTGGAGACCTTCCCTCTGCTCCAGCGTACTCATCTGAGTTCTCTTTACATGGCCACAGTTGCTCTCCTATTGTATCTTTATCATTTTTCATATTAAATTTCTCCCATTAAGTAACTATGTGCTTTCTGCCTCTTGATTGGAGCTGGACAGGTACAGTATGATACAGTACTGTCATGATGTAGAAGGTTCTTATTTTTAGGAGAGTTATGCTGACACAGTGAGCAAAGCATCTCACTGTCCCCAACTTATTTAAAATAATGTATATATATGTACAGTATGCACGTGTATACATATATGTGTACAAAAGCAACTCTAGCTATATACATAATCTTAGCAATTACCAAGTTTAGTAGGAAAGCGTATCTATGTTTACAGTATTTATTCTTTCAACTTTCCCATGTAATTAAAGTTTTATTATTAAAAGTTGAAAGGAAATCCTTTCCTTTGGCATCCTTGCTTAGTGTGAAGAGGGGAGAAAACTCTGATTGGAATAATTCATTCTCTGCAGGAGTGGTTGGAAGACTCAGTTCAGGTTCCTGACCCTGGCTTTGACCCAGAATGACCTGGGAGGCTTTTAATAAGACAGATGCTCAAGGCCCATACAAAATGTTGTGAATCGGAGTCTCTAGGATCTTGTTATTCAAAGAATTATAATTCTAAAGGAGAAGCTTATTGACAATTAGGGTGAGGGTAGAGTACATAGCTAACTTCTTCTAGAACATTTTGCAAATTACATTTGTTGGTTCCTAGCTAAATATTCTGATATACTTTCTTAAGGAGGAGTGTTAGAATTTGAGGAAAGGGTTGTAGTTGGAGAAAGGGGATATGGCTGACTTGTGCTCTTGGCTGAAATGGATCTCTAATTGATAGTTGTGTGGCCAAGATTTTGAGAACTGCTCGTGGCAGGCTGTGCTGGTCCTCATCCTGTTCTGTTCTCAGCAGAAACATTCAATGGTCCAGCACCAGTCAGGGGCAACTTATTTTGTAAGAAAGATGTAGAGCAAAGTTGTGTGGTCATCCTGATTAGGAAAGTGCGGACTGGCACCCTCTGTCAGACTGATATTTCACATACCCACCTTTCATTAGTGTGTCAATTTCCACTGTGAAAATGATGTAAATTTCAACATTTCCTTCCTTCCTTCCTTCCTTTGTGCATTCATTCATTCATTCATTCAGTATTACAGTGGGAACCTTTTCACCAGTTTTCACAGCTTTGCTGGTAATGGCTGGTATTTGTTTCCTTCTTTAGAGGATTTTTCTTGAGCTATGGGAGCTAAAAGGGGAGAGCACCTGGGAGTTTGGACCCTCCAGGTGGCCAATGACTACCTGGGGAGTGAGTATGAAGGCTCCCTTGCCTCTGCGTGGCATTAACTCTGAGTAAAATGTACGGGCTGGGCCTCCACTCAGGAGCAGGCTGAAGCTAGGACCTGGCTACATCTCTCAGTCCTTTCCATCTGCATAGTAAATCATCCCCACATTTGCTTTTGCTTTAGAGTCTGCTTTAGAGAACCTAAGACAGATGTTTGCTTTCATTTATAAAAAAATATTTACTACTTGCTAGGTGCCAAGCCTCATTGTAGATGCTGAAGGTACATCCCCTATCTTTAAAGAGCTTTCATTCTAAGGACAGAGAGGCAGTTGACATAAGATGATAATAAATGCTGTAGTTAAATAAAAAGCAGGCTGTTGGGGATAGAGTGAGGGTGGTGATAGCATTATTGAAGTAAGATACTCAGGCAAAGTCTTTAAAAACATGGCATTTGATCAGTATGGAAGTTTTGACCTGCTTTGTTTCTGACCTGGGCCACTTCACCCCTCTTCAGGCAACCTGGTGGTTCTCTGGTCCTGGGAGGTCAGCATATTAATGCTGAATTTATTGCAGACACCTGATCTGCATAGTGCCTGCAGCCTGGAACCCTTGGACCCAAGTGATCCTCCTGCCTCAGCTTCCTGAGTAGTGGGACTACAGTCACACTGGTAGAAGATGACATTGAAAAAGAGGTCTTGGTTTGAGTAGGCAGTGGGGGCATTTGGATATTAGGGGAGTGGGAACATGCTAGGATGTTCCAATATCCCTAATTTGGATATTAGGGGAGTGGGAACATGTACAGATCTCTAGGCAGGAATGTTCTTACTGTTATTGGGAATAAGATGGGGCCAGTATGGTTGGCATTGGATGTAGAAGGGAGAGTGGTGGAAACTAATTCTAGGGGTCAGGAAAGGAGGAGCTGGGGTCAGATCCTTAAGGTGTCAGATTTGTCAGGTCCTCTGGTTCACTGTAGTAACTGTGGCTTTTCCTCTGAATGGGATGGGAATGCATTGCAGTTTGAGCAGAAGAGTAGGGTAATTTGAAGTTGCTCAGGTTAGCCTTGACCTTGCAATCCTCTTGCTTAGCCTCTTGAGTAGCTGGGATGACAGGCTTGTGCCAGCTTGCTTGGCTTGGTTTTCATTTCAAAACATTATCTTGGTTGCTGTATTGAGCACAAATTACAAGAATCATGGAGGAAGTAGGGTTGGGATAAATGAAAGGCTGCTAAGCAAGAGTCTTCATAAAGAACAGTGACCATGGGTGGAGTGAAGAGGTCATATTCTGGATACACGTTTTCAAGGTACATCTTAGGGCTGGGCATGTGGGGGAAAGACCTCACTTTTGACACTAGCTTTGACACGAGCAACACTAGTGTCCTCACTAGCTATCACTTTTGACACTAGTTTTTTTTTCCTAAGCAACTGGAAGAATAGGTGATTGAGCAAGTGAAGACTGAGGGGCAAGGCAAAATGTTCCTCTTATTTCTGTGATTCAAACTCATAGTGTTGTTTAAAAAATTAACCTTTAGGTGATGCTACACTAATCTAAAGGTAGGCAGCACAAAGAAAATGATTGATTTGCCTGTGTAAACATCTTAGAACTTCTAAATATGTGAACAACTTACAAAATAAATGGAAATCCTAAAAAGCATCTTAAACCTACCGGACAAATTATCTGCATCCTTACAATAAGCTTTTACAAATCAATGAAAAAGAAATGTATTTCAAAAGAAAAAATGGGGGAAAATGACAGTTTAGATGTATACATGTAAAAAGACAAAACCTCACAATGAAATAAATACAAAATAAAAGTGAGATAATTTTTTACCTATGAAGATTTTAAAATTTCACTATACACGGTATTAATGAAAATTTAGAGAGACAGAACATTTCAACATTGAGGTTTGGAAATGTGTAATCCTTTTGCAGTGAAAGATAATGTGTAAATATTTATGTGTTTAACTTCTTTACTTCTAGGAATTTGAGGGAAAACACAGTCGACCCCTATATCTGTGGATTCTGGGTCCACAGATTGAGCCAGCTGTGGATTAATTATGTAAAAAACTGAGTGTATTAAAGATATACAGACTTGTCATTCTTGTCATTATTGTGTAAGCATCGTATTACAGCAATTACATCAATTTATAAGGTTTGCAAGATGTTAGGTAATATAAGTCACCTAGAGGTGATTTAAAAGATACAAGAGAAGATGCAGAGGTTGTATGACAGTACTATGTCACCTTGTGCACGGGACTTGAACATCCTCAGGTTTGGTTCCACAGGAGCTCCTGGAACTCACCCCTCATGAATACTGAGGGGCAAGTATATGAAACATGGCAAAAATTAGGAGGCATCTAAGGAACGAAATTTAAGTAGTCATAAGAATCTAATCTGTAAAACGTACTGCATAGACTACATATAAGTAGAAAAAGATGTAGGAAATCGTTCAAGTGTTAATAGCCCATGATGAGTTTGGAGGATTCTGGACCATTTTTATTGGTATTTTTAAGACAGTTATTTTCTTTTATCAGAAAAAAGTCCTTTAATAAACATTCTTAAGAAAAAACCTCATCCTTCCTTATTTCTCTTGCCCTGTATCCAGCTGAGTCCTCATCTATTGTAAGGCTTGGTGGACCTGCTTAGTGGGATTTCATTCAACCTTACAGAACTCCTTTACTAATGTAGACAAAGTGTCTGTTTTTGACTTCTACTACAGATATTTCTTTACTTTTTGACCAACGTCCAGTATAGAAACTCAAAAGCTGAATGGTGTTTTCCTTAAACTCAGGATATGGGCTCTACTAATTAGACACATCTGTACTGGGCTTTGACTTGGAAGGTAGAGAACATGAAAGCAGAGATCATAAGGAACCCATGTGGTGGGGCGAGTGCTGGCCAAAGTAAATCTAGTTCTCAGAGGCAGCAGCAGTGGTTCCAAGGGTAGGTGGGGTCCTTGCTGATTGTCCCTGGTGGTATCCACGGCAGTTCCAGCACTGATGTCCGGAATGTTTGCTGTCGGTAGTGGCACCCAAATAAAATGTGTGGCAGCTGCAACACTAGTGTTTTCTTTCTTTCTTTTCTTTTCTTTTCTTTTTTTTTTTTTTGGTGTTTTCTTAACAGCATTGAGTGCAGTGAGATTGAGAGCTTTGTTTCCGGCAATGTGGCTTCTGAGTCAGGTTCTCCAGCCCTGCTGGAGATCATGTGAACCACTAATTATCGTTTAATGAATTCTTTTTCTGGCTAATATACATTAGTTGATTAATGTGTTTAGCAAATAAAATGTCTGATGGGTACAGGTAATTCCCACTTTTTGATATCACTTTTCTCAAAACTTCATCATTTGAGGTCATTTTCTTTTTCTTTCTTTTTTTTTTTTTTGTGGTACTACGAACTGAACTCAGGACCTCACGCTTGTCAGGCAGGTGTTCTGCCACTGAGCTATAGCCTCAGACCCTGAGGTCATTTTCTTTCATTTTCAGTTGTGGGGCAGGGTTACTTCTCTGCCAAGTAAAGGACGACTGCCTCTACTACTGCTCCTCAGCAATATTCCTTTGGACCCGGAACAGCACCCGCTTAAGCTCATCAATGCTGCTAGCTGACATCCAGGGTCACTTCTGTACCCAACTCCTCTCTTTTGTTCTCTAAAACCTCTACATTCACGATGGTGACTCACTGTGCTTTTCTCAACTTCGATAACCTTAGTTAGGAAATGGCTTTGGGCGAAATGAGAACAGACTGAGATGGAAGAGACAGATCTTCCTTTGAAATATAATGAGTCCATCTATAAGCTAATGCTCTTTGTTGGTGTTAATGTTGTAACTCAAACCAAAGAGGCTAAAACTAGAGAAAAAGTGCTTGGAAGAGGAATTTAGAAACTTCATTTCCAATAAAAAGGTGGACACGTCAGCATTTAGCAACTGAGTTCCCAATCAGTATCAAAGAGAGACGTATTAATACCTGCAACAGTACTACTCTAAGGGTACAAGCACTTCATTATAACAATGAAGATCAATAGCATTTGTTATTTTGTTATACTCTGAAAATTTTAGCAATAAATCTCTCAGAAACTTCAAGTGAAACTCTATGTTGTTTCCGGGCAGGGGAATAAATTTCAAGAACATTCTGTCTTGTAGCGAAGGAGAGAAACAAGTAGAAAAACCAGTAAAAATGGAGTGGACTATTAAGGTAAACGGAATTAGCCTCAAGTTCAAAAGTGTAGCTGGCAGTACACACATGAGGAAGGACTTTTTATATCATAACTCTGTCCTTCCAGCCAATCACTGGAATGTTCCCTCTGTGCACTTATAAAAAATTGTTTGGGCCTTCTCTGCTATAAATTCAGATTACATATACTAAAGCTTTTTTTTTTTTTTTAAGAAAATCTTGATAATAACTTTGAATCTTTTGATTCTTCTCTTTTTTCCCTATTTTGCATTGGTGTTTATATATTTTCTCTACCAAAACTTGTCTGGAAGCTTTATTGTTTTGGAACTGGTTAAATTAGCAATTTTCTATCTCCTATTCACCCATGCTGAATTTCAGCCTTGATTATTCCTGTTGTGTACTTTTGGTTAATATTGCTATACCAATAATAGTTTTTAGAAAACTCACTATGTCCATTTTGTTTGTTTGACTATTCTGTTTCAGGCTTTCTTCTATGTATATACTAGCATTTATATACAGCAGTTTACACTTACATTTCTAATTTTCCAATAAAATGGCATCATATCGTGTATATATTTTTCCCCATTAAGAATATCTCCCAGGCATCTTTCCATGCCATTAGATGTAAAGTACTTTATTCTTTCTTGAATTGCTGCATAGGATTTCATTATATGAATGCATGTACTTTAATTTATTTTCCTAATTTTATTGCTTTTAATTTTTTGCTAATTCAAAGAATACTGCAATAAGTAATCTTGTACACATATCTTTTTGCACCTGTTTTTCTGTAAGATAATTTCCTAGTAGAAGAATTGCTACTTTAAAGGGCCATGCATTTTAAAAGTGCAGAAAGATATTGCTAAATTGCTGTCTACAAAAAGTTATAGCAATTTACACTGCAAATTTGAATGATAGTGTAGGTCTGCTCTAAATTAATATGAGTCTTACCTGTACTCTCAACGTACTGTAATTCGTAGTATTCAGTTTTCATTGATTCTCTGTTTTACTGCCTAATTAACACTCCCAGTACTCCTGAGACTCCTAATTTAATCCCATGCTTCTGAGTCTCAGGAAGTAATCTTACCTTCTCTCTGCCATCTTCCATGTGATGACCTTTTCTCCTCTTGCTTGTTGCCCCATTGAACTAGAGACTGCTGCTGTAACTCCATAAATTACATCTGTATGAAGGGAAAACAAAGAAAAACAAAGCCTTCTTAAAAGCTCCTTGGTAAACTTTCTCTTACATCCTCATGGTCATAATTCAGTGTATGAGTCAGCTCTGCATTACTGTAACAAATACTGATTTTGGATCACAATTTTGGAGGTCTCAGCCCATGGTTAGTTGGGTCCATGGCTTTTCATCCTTTAGTTGGGGGTGGGGACAGCATATCATGGTGGGAGACTATGGCTCAGCAAAACTGTTTGCCTCATGGCCAGAATGAGAGAGAGAGAGAAAGAGAGACAGACAGACAGAGACATAGAGAGAGACAGAGAGAAACAGAGGGAATACCTCCAATAACCTAACAGAGCCCCTCTAGGCTCTACTTCTTAAAGTTTCTAACTAAACCTCTAACACATGGGAATTTGGGGGACATTCCAGATCTAAAATATAGCCCTGGGCCCCATAGCCATTTCTAGCTACAAAAGGAGAAGAGACATGAGAATACTGGTGTCTGGTAGAGTGCAACAAGATAGTAACAAATTATGTGCACCAATATGGATTTAATGTTTGAGCCTAGGCATACTGCCACCTAGAATAAAATAGGTTCTACTATTATGAAAGGGAAGAAGGATACCAAGTACTAACCCACATCATTTGCCCACAATATATATTTGCCACAATATATATTCATTGAATGCATGGCTTAAGAATAGGGTCAGCAAGCCACCACTACACTCTCAAATGAATGTAAACCCCTGATTTATGAATTAGTTAAAGTTACAGTTTGTTCTTAAATTCCAAATGCTGGACATCTGCGTTCAGCATTGTACTTTGTCCTGATGGTGGCCACAGAATATGTGTACGATGAGTGAGATTTTGTTCCCATTTGGAGTCAGGTTGATTTGGTCACTTCTCAGGTGGCAGATGTAATGTTGATTTAAATAGTAAGACTTAATTTATAATATCCTTATATTTGTTGGAGGTAAAAATTCAATCATATCACCCTTCAAAAATAATAAAGCAGGCTAAGGAGATACTAACATCTCCCACGAAGTGGTGAAGATAGTGGTGGTAGGTATCTACATATTTGGATTTGGGATGGGCAGAACTAATGATAGTGACAGGAGTAAGGTAGAGCTTACAGCTGAGGATAAATGTGAAAGAAGAAGATAATCGTGACAAGTGGAAGGGGCAAAGGCAAAGGGAGGAGAAGAAGGTCAGGTAGGTAGTATAAGCAGAGAGCACTCTCACTGTCCTGGCCCTTCACAGCTGGGCTCTCGTTGGTTGGTTGTCTCTGTAACCTGACAAAGCCCTCCATCAGGAAGATAAGTGGCCTGTGAGTCTGTGGGGTGAGTCCTGGGGGGAGGATGTGTCACTTAGGGTTGCATAGTCTCCCATTTTAAGCAGTGTGCCTTTGATTTCTTTTTCTTCAGATTAAAATTCACCTAGTGAAGTCATTCAAGAGATGCAAATTAAAAAAACACTGAGATTCCATCTCACTCCAGAAAGAATGGCTGTCATCAAGAATTCAACCAATAGCAAATGCTGGAGGGGCTGTGGGGAAAAGGAACCCTTCTTCTTTGTTGGTGGGAGCATAGACTGGTACAACCGCTATGGAAGTCAGTGTTGAAATTCCTCAAAAAACTAGGATTAGAGGTCCCACTTGAATCCAGCTATTCCCCTTCTGGATACCTTCCCCAAAGAATTAAAAACACCATAACACAGTGATATATGTGTACCCATGTTTATAGCAGCACAATTTGTAGTAGCTAAATCTTGGAAACAACCCAAATGCCCATTAACCAAGGAATGGATGAAAAAGATGTGTTTTTGTATAACAGAGTACTACTCAGCCATAAAGAAGGATAAACTGGAGACTTTTATAGGTAAATGGATACAACTCAAGACCATACTCATAAGTGAAATAAATCAGACTCACATGTATATACATTGTATTGTCTCCCTGGTGTGAAAAACTGAAAGAGTAAATAAAGTCCAAAATGTACAATAGGTATTGTGAAATGGGAAGAAATTGTTCAAAAAGAAAAAGGAGTTAGGATGGGGAAAGGGGAAAGGACAGTAGGGAAAAGGGGAAAAATGCAAGTCAGTTATACTCTTAGTGTCTCTTAGTTCATTAAAAAGGAAGATTTCTGCTAATATCAGTTGGAGAAATTTTTATGTCCATATTATATACACTGAGCAACTACTTTAAAGATAACATGTCATGTATTAACTATTCTTAGTCTCCTACAATTTTGCTATGAAATTTTGTTTTATCTTTTTTCCATAAAATAAAAAAAAATTCATTTAGTGAAATATGTGAAGTGCTTTAATCCTGAGTGCATTTGGTGACTTTTTCATGTGCGTGCAACCTTGAGAACCACACCCAGTTTACACATCAATTCTTCTGATTTGAAATCAGAATATGAAAGTCACAATGAAGTTCAACAAAACTATGGTCTGGGAGCCAATGCTTTTTTTTTTTTTTTTTTTTTAAATATCATTTTGGTCACTGGCAGAATTCACATCCTTGAAGGCCTAAAGTGGGTAGGCCGTTGAAATGAGTAAGATTGATCAGGTCAAAACTGACAACTATTAGCTGTAAGTAATGCTGACCTTCCAATATATTGCTGTATGAGTACGTAAAATGAACAACTTTGTAACTCAGTTTATTTTTGCATATTAGGATGCTTCTATGGCATATATTTCAAGAGTAGACTGACTAGATTAAAAAAAAGGTAAAATTATTTTAAAATTTATGTACATTGCCAAATTTGTTCACCCGAAAGTGACTGACAGCTGGGCATGGTGGCTCACGTCTATAATCCCAACCCCTTGGGAGGCTGAGGCAGGAGGATCGCATCATTGAGTCCAGCCTAGGCAGACTGGGTGTGTAGCTCAATGTGAAGAAGGCTCTGGTTCAATCTCAATATTGAAAAAAAGGAAAAGATGTGGGGGAAAGGGGGACTGCAGCAGCCACTAGAGCGTGCCTTTTAGTCCTCCAAACCCTGAGAACGTAATTGAGTGGAGGGTTACCTGGGGCCACACTTCCCATGGACTGCACCTGGCCCCTCACCTAACGTGGCAGGGTACTAATGCAGCCTGTGCAGGGGAGACAGGATCCTGTGGGGCTGCCTTGGCCGTGCTGGTCCTCCTGCCTTCCTGAGCCTCCTAAGGCTGCCAGGCAGTCAGAGACCATCTCATGTAGCCCTCCCTCCGCGGCCGCAGCCCTCCCTCCCGTGCGAGTGGTCAGACCGTGCTCAACCTTCCTGCGTTCTCTCCCTGGCTCTCATGGGGTGCGACCTTCTCAAGGGTCGAGTCCTGGTTTAGTACCTGCTCCTCCAAAGACCCATACAGCCACAGTTCCATTTGCTTCTCCTTGTTTCCCCAAGTAATTGACAAGCGTATTTTACTTCAGCTTTGCCCGCATTTGATAGTTTGAAATATTTGATACTTGAAAAAGGAAGAGAAATAGCTTCCCTTAATTTACATTTTTGATAGCGAACTTTTGTATTTTTGTCACATGCTGTCAGTATTGAGATACTTTTGTCTACAAACTGCTCTGAGGTGTCCATAGAGTAATACACTTTTATTATTAATGTTGTTATTGTTGTTGCCATTACTTTATTATGAAGTCACCTTTTGGGAGTTTTGGTCTCTTCCTGACGTAGTTTCTGGGACTCCGCAGAGGGTGGATTCCTCCCTCCCTTCTTCCTTTTCTGTCCTGTCCCATCCTTTTCCTTTTCTTTTCTTCTTCCTCTTTCTTTTCTCCGCCTTCTCCTCCTCTTCCTTTTTCTTCTTCCCTCTTTCTTTCTCTCTCCCTCATCATGGGTCAGTAGACAGGAAAAAAATAGAATAGGGACCTTGTTAGGTGTTCTAGGTAATCCTGACTAGAAAGAGTTTTTTAAAAAACTTTATTAGAAAGATTCCTGGAAAGAGTTAAAAAAAAAAAAAACTTTATTAGAGACATTCCCCTTGAAAGCAGGTCAAAGATGAGGGTAGAAAAAGTGAGAAAAACTGATAAAGAAAAGCACCAAATGATCTGGGGACTTGCACCAAGACATGAAAAACACAAGCTGACAGCAGGACACAGAGAAAAAGTGAAGTTCACAAACAGTAAGCCTCCCCAACCCCCAATAAAATATAAGGGGACCAAGGGGGGACCAACTTTAAGACAGTATGTTCTCACCCCTATGCACCAACATATATATGTATATATATGCACCTGTATTCACTCTAGATTCACTATACTACTCACTCTGGGGTCATTATAAAGTACATGCCCCTTACTAACTCTGATCTAACCATGAATAAGGTTCCCCTCCACCAACTAGCCACCCACTCCAGAGATAACGCCTTAAAAGTTAGGTCAGGAACAAGCAAACAGACAGGCAGAAAGAAGTTGCACACAGACCACCAGAAGAAGACATTAAGCAGAAGTGCTGAAAGCCAATCCAGGTATGGCAAGTTCCAGGTGGGTGGAAAAGATTTCCACCGCTCCCCTCCAAAACAGCTGGGAATAAAGGCCCAGGGGTCCTCCATCTTTCCGGAGCCCCTACTCTGTTCCTTTCTCATCAGAGTAACTCTCCTCTCCTTTCCTCTCCCTTCCTTTTTCCCTCTATAATAAAGTATCTTCCTTTTGTTACATTACGTCCCTCTAATTTTTTATTGAGGCTGAATTTATGACCCTGGTGAGCTCCTCAGACAGCAGAGCAGTGATGCTCTTCCCCAGATGCAGTATCTTTGGTTCCCTGACCAGAAGCCAGGAGCTAGATGTGACCCCCTACCCAGGCTGGTACTGTGACTGAACTCAAGGCCTTTTCACCAAGCTAAATCCCCAAGCTTTGAATTTTAATTTTAGGACAGGTTCTTATGAAGTGACCAAGCGGTCCCGGCTGGGCTTGAACTTCCCCCACTTCTGCCTCAGCCTCGAAGAGTGCGGGGATCACAGGCGCACATCACCAGTCCGGGTTGTTGGCAGGTTGAACAGGAGGTGCAGCTGACTGTTGCAAAGAGAAGTGGCACGACTGCAGCGTGAGCTCTAGGCTCAGTGACACTACAATGACTCTGTCACTTCTTCATTAAGTGTGGAGAGCTCACTTTGTGTCTAGCATGCAGCCCTGTGGGCAGTAGAGATCAGCTTTTACGGAGGACCTACTCTGTGCTAGGTACCTCCCTTCTCTCATTTAATCTTATAGAGTAGATGTTATTTTCAGTATTTCATCAATGAGGATAATTTTCTGAGTTGCTTCTGTTGTACGTAAGGAGAAAAACCAGATAGACTTAACTTTGAAGTTCCTTGTTTTTTTGGTTAGGTCAAGCTTGTGAAGCTCCTCTGACCCCAGGCATTTCGCATGACTGCTATGAAATGCATTCTATGAAATGCATTCCGCACTGTATCACACACTTATTTGCTTACTCAGATTGTACATGAGATCTTACTTGGGAAAGTAGTGATGAGTGATGATGACTTAATCTAATTATCTGGAATTGGAGTCAGCCTGGAGAATGGACCATAGCTTCCTCAGGCCTACACTTTCTCCTTAAAAGTGGCGATGCGTAGCACTTATTTCCCAACCTGCTCTAAAGATATCTCATTAAGTGAGATTTAAAAAGCAAACCCCTACTTCCAAAAACAAACCCAAAACTGCAAAAACCTTAAAACAAGAGCAACATAACCAACCAGTGAAGAAGAAAGTCTCAGAAAATCCTAATACAAAAGATGACCTTGTGTTTTCTTTTTGAAGGGAACTATTACACTGTTTAACTCTAAGACCAGAGAATTTCGAGGATGAAGGAATCAAGTTCTTTTTTGTAGAAGCGCAATTATTTTCAGGGTCATGAAGACAGACAGTTACTGTACTTGGCCTTCAGGCTCGCCAATTTGTTCCCAGGTGTCCTAAGTCTCCATTCCCTGCCTTCATATTGTGCAATGAGTTAATAAGAAGAAAATATTACTACATTCTCAGTGTTCACATCTCGATAAAGATTATATTTTAAAACAGTTATGGAATTTTACACAAAGTCTACTTTTAAAGATGAATTCAATACATAAAAATCTAAGGCAGACAGCAAAGTTCAGTTACCTGAGAAATAACTACTAAATTTATCTCTTTAGTCAGGAGCATAAAACTCACTCTGCTTTCACTTTCAATTTTACTTTAGGCCTTATTAAATAACACCTTCTGCAGGAAATGTGCATGCATAAATTTAAAGCCATCCTGATCAGACTGCAGTGATAGCTTGACTTTATAAACGATTTGTCTTTTTGCTGTGAAAGGGAGCTTATCTTATTGTCACTTTCAGAAGAGTGATTTGGGTTGCAAGGCATTGCTATTTTGCTCTGTCTTGAGTAGGAGTAATCACAGTCAGGGATGGAAAAGGTAACAGGCCACAAACAGCTCCAAAAGATTGCAGCCTGTGTCTGTTCTTCCCATACACAAGAGCATTCCCTCAGGAAAAGCTGCCCAAAGTGAGGTGACTAGTGGCCCGTGGAATACTCTGCCTCTAGTAACTGTTAATCCTGATATGTCAGCATCATTGGATTAAGAAACGCCTAGCAGAATAGTAAGGAACTCTCCTAAGTATGTCTGGTGGGTCATGGAAGTGTGGCCCAGGGTACTGTGTGTGGTCCCTGCTCCCTTCCTCTCTGGCGTGGCTCCCCTGCTCTGCTTCTGGACATTGTGAACTAA
>NW_004955446.1:6408991-6412683 GCF_000276665.1 Chinchilla lanigera
ACTTTCTGTATTTGACTTATTTAACTTAAAACTATGCTCTCAGGTTTCATCTATTTTCCTAAAATGACCTAATTTCATTCTTTTTATGGTCAAGTAATATTCCATTGTGTATATGTGCACCATATTTTCTTTATCTGTTTACCTGTTGATGGGCATTTAGGCTGTTTCTACGCTTGACTGCTGTGAGTTCTGCTGCTATAAACATTGATGCACGTGTACCCCTACAGCATGATGCCTTTAACTCTGTGACGAGTACACCTAGGGAGGTATGGCTGGGTAATATGAAATTACTGTTTTAGTTTTTTGAAAGATCTGCATACAGATTTCCATAGCAGTTGTACTAGCTTACATTTCCACTAACAGTGTAGAAGGGTTCCTTTATCCCTATACACTCACAAGTGGTTTTTTCGGGAAAGTGCTTCTTGATGACAGCCATTCTAAATGGGGTCAGGTGAAATCCTGGAATTGTTTTGATTCGCATTTTCCTAACTGCTTAAGATAATGAACATTTTTTCACCTACTTATTGACTACTTGCATATGCCTTTTCTTTTGGAAGCATCTATTTAGTTCATTTGCTCTTTCTTATTTATTTTTGAATTTAATATGTTAATATTTTAAATTTTTTTACTAGCACAGCTTGCGGTACATAATATTTACTTTCCTCTGTGGAGTTGGCCCATGCACATAACACAGCCCTGTCTCCCCTTTTTCCTCCCCTTTCCTTCCCTCCCCCACTCCTTCTAACTCTTATTCTCCTTCCTATTTGAGAAAGATTTGTCTTTCCAATGCCCTTTTTGACTGGGTCATTTGTTCGAGGCTATATTTTTGTTCTTCATATATTCTAGATATTAGCCTTCTATCAGAACAGCAGCTGGCATTTTTTCCTGTTCTGTGTGTTGTTTCTTCACTCTGTTGTTTTATTTGCTGAATCACATGTTGATTCTTGACATTATTTCCTATGCCAGTGGGGCTGCATTCAGGAAGTCCATGCCTATGCCTATAGCTTCAAGTGTTTCCCATAAGTTATTTTCCATTTGTTTCAGTGTTTCTGTTTTTATGTCTGTCTTTGATCAGTTTTCATTTGATTTTAGAGTGGGCGAGATGGACATAGCTTCAGTCTTTTGCACATGGATAACCAGTTTTCTCAGCAGTGTTTGTTAAGGAGGCTATCTTTCTTCAAAGTATGTTTTTGGCCCCTTTGTCAAAGATCAGATGGCTGAAAGTGCATGGGGTTGATTCTGTGTCTGCAATTCTATTCCACTGAGGCCATATCATGTTGTTTCTGTTACTATATCTTTGTAGTATAACTTGAAGCCTGGAATTGTGAAGTTTACTGATTTGCTCGTTTTGCTCAGAAATGTCTTGGATATTCTGAGCCTCTTCTGGGTCCATATAAATTTTAGAATTGTTTTGCTAATTCAGTGAAGAATATCGTTGGTATTTTAATAGGTATTACATTACATCTATATGTTGCTTTTGGTAATATGGCCATTGGATCACTGTTGATTCTGCTTATCCAGGAAGAGGTGTGGAAAATGTCTTTCGATTTTCATATGTCCTGTTCAGTCTCTCTCTTCAGAATCCTATAGTGTTCATTGTAGAGGTCTTTCTCCTCCTTGGTTAGGTTGATTCCTAAGAACTTAATTCTTTTTTGAAGCTAGAGTAAATGAAATTATTTTCCTGAATTCTTTCTGGTGGTTTCATTTTTGGTGTACAGCAACATTATTGATTTTTGTGTATTGGCTTTCTATCCTGCCGCTGTGCTGAATTTCTCAGCTCTAAGAGACTTCTTGTGGAATTTTCTGGCTCTTCTATATGTAGGGTCATACCACCTGCAAATAAAGATAATTTGACTCCTTCCTTTTCTATTCATATCACTTTTATTTCTTTCTATTTCCTGATTGCTCTGGATAAGGTCTCAATACCATATTGAAAAGGAGTGCTGAGAGTGGACCCCCTTGTGTTGTTCCTGGTTTTACAGGAAATGCTTTCAGTTCTTCCCAATTCAGTATGATGTCAGCTGTTGATTTGTTACATACAGTTTTTATCGGCTTGATGTAAGGTTCTTATATTCCTATTTTCATCAGGATTTTTTTTTATGTTATAGTGTTTTGAGACAATATCTCACTGTATAGTTTGGGCTGGGCTTGAACTTACTGTGTAGCACAGCTTGGCCTCAAACTCATGGCAAACCTCAAACTCCCAAGTGCTGGGATTGCAGGAGTGCACCACCATTCCCAGATTCATCAGGTTTTTTTTTTTTTTTATCATGAAGGGCTGTTGGATTGTGTGAAAGGCTTTTTCTGCATTTATTGAGATGATCATGTGGATTTTATCCTTGATTCTATTTATGTGATATATTGCATTTATTTATTTATGTATGTTGAACCATCCTTGCATCCCTGGGATGAAGCTGATTTTTTCATGGTGCATGATCTCATTAATGATTTGTTGAATTCTGCTTATAAGTGTATTACTAAGGATTTTTTGTATCTCTGTTCCTCAAAGACATTGGCCTACAGTTTTCCTTGTTGTTATTGTCCAAGATTCATCTGGTTTTGGCATCATAGTAATATTGGCATCATGGAATGAAAGTATTCCTTCCCTTTCATTAACATGGAAAGGTTTTAGGAGTATTAATATTAGTTCTGTAAAGTTCTAGCAAAAATCAGTGGTGAATTCATGTGTTCTGAGTTTTTCTTAGTTCATAGAATTTTATTATTGCATCACTTTGTTGTCTGTTACTTGTTTTTATATCTTCTTGGTTCAATTTTGATAAGTTATATGTGTCTAGAAATTCATCCGTTTCTTCCAGATTCTACAATTTATTTTGACTATAAATTTTCAAAATAGTTTCTAATCATCCTCTGAATTTCAGTGGTGTCTACTGTAATTTTTCCTTTTTCATTTCTATTTATGTTGATGTGACTCTTCTCTCACTTCTGGTACATTTACCTTAAGATTTATTAATCTTATTTCCCTTTCAAAAAGCCAACTCTTTGATTTGTTGATCTCTTGTATTTTTTAAAGTATAAATTTCATTGATTTTAACTGTGATCTTTGTAATTTCTGTCTTTCTACTATTTTAGGTTTGGATTACTCTTGTTTTTTCTAGGATATGGTGATACATTCTTGAGTTATTTGTTTAGAATTGCTATTTTCCTAATGTAGTTGTTGACAGACATAAACTTTCCTCTTAGAATTACTAGGGCTGGGGATTTAGTTCAGTGGCACAGTGCCAGCCTGGCAAACGCTAGGTCATGAGTTCGATTCCCAGTACCAGAAAAAAAAACAAAAACAAAGAACAAACAAACAAACAAACAAAAGAATTACTTTCATTGTGTCCCATAGATTATAATATGTTCCATTACCATTGTCATTTGATTCTAGGAATTTGAAAATTTCCTTCTTGAAATTTTCTGTGACTCTTTGTTTTAGGAGTGCATTATTCAATCTCCATATACTTGTGTAGTTTCTGTGATTACTTTTGCTGATAATCTCCAGTTTTATTCCATTATGATGTGACAAAATCCAAGAGAATTTTCAGTTATTTTGTATTTATTGATACATGCTTTAGAGCCTAATATATGACCTATTTTGGAGAAAGTTACATGAGCTGCTAAGAAGAATATATAGTTTGCTGTTGTTGGATGAAATACTATGTAACACTGCATATATTTGTTAAATCCAT
>NW_004955446.1:6413077-6510215 GCF_000276665.1 Chinchilla lanigera
CTTAATCCAATATGTAATGATGTTTTTTGTCTCCTCTGATCAGTTTTGGTTAGAACTCAACTTTGTCAGAAATTAAAATAGCATTTTTTCCTTCTCCAATTACTTAGAGTATTGTTTTGTTATTATCTGTCTTTTATTTTGCTCTTTATTTATATTTGCATTTCTTATAAAAGAAAAATCATGTGATATTTAAACTTGTGTGTCTGATTTATTTCACTTAACATTATGATGGCAAGGTGCATCCATTTTACTAAAAATGACTCATATTTATTCTTCTTTATGGTATGATAGTATTCTATTGTGTATAAATGCCACGTTTTCTTTGTCCATTCATCTGTTGATGGACAGATAATCTTCTTCCAAGATTTAGCTATTGAGAATTGTATTATTCTCAACATGGGTATGTACATATCACTATAATGTGATGTCTAACTCTTTTGGGGAGATACCTAGAAGGGGAACGCCTGGGTCAAATGGATTTGTAACTATAGTTTTCTGAGGAGTCTCCATGTTGAGTTCCATAGTGGTTGTACTAGTTTACATTCCCACCAACATTGTAGAAGAGTTTCTGTTTCCTTGCAGCTGTACCAGGATTTGTTATCACTTGATTTCCTGATGGTAGTCATTCTTGCTGGAGTAATATGGAATCTTAATGTTTTAATTTGAATTTCTCTAGTGGCTGGTAAAGTTGAACATTTTTTCATGTATTTATTGGTTATTTGTACTTTTTCAGACAACTGCCTATTCATTCATTGCCTATTTTCTTATTGGATCTTTTATACTCAAGGTTTAATTGTGTTGGGGTTCTTGTGTATTCTAGATATTATCCCTCTGTCTGATAAATAGCTGACAAAATTTTTTCCCATTCTGTATTGTCTTGGTTATTTTCCTCTCGTTGATGAGACAAAATACCTGACACCCAAAATTAAGGAAGGAAAGGTTTATTTAGCTCATAGTTTATGAAGGTTTCAGTCCATACTCGACTGGCTCCAAGGCAGAGTGGCAAGTGGCAGTGGGCAACAGTTCATGGTCGTGGAAGATAGCAAAAGCAACCAGAGCAAAAGGGGAGGAGTGGTGGGAAGCAGCCTCTTTCTCTCCCTTACATATGCAAACTATCCACCCCAGGGCTGGTGTAGCACTCACACCCATGAATCAATCATATACTCTAAAAGTTGGCCATGACTGCATGTGTCTTTGGGGGGACACCCAGACAAAAACCATAACATGTACGTTGCCTTTTCACTCTGTTTGTTGTTTCCTTGCTGTGTAGAAGCTTTTTAATTTGATCTTCCATTTGTTGGTTCTTGATATTAGTTCTTGTGCAACTGGGGTTCTATTCAGAAAATCCTTGCCTACACCTGTATCTTCAAGAATTTTACCTATTTTATCTTCCAGTAGTTTAACGTTTCTGTTTTAATAATTAGATCTTTGATTTATTTTGATTTTAGTTTACATGATGAGAGATACAGATCTAGGTTTAATCTTAGGCATGTGGATAGCCAGTTTCCCAGCACCATTTGTTTATAAAAGGGTTGTTCTTTCAGCATGTCCCCTGGTCAAAGATCAGGTAGCTGAATGAGCCTGATGTGTCTGCATCCTTTATTCTGTTCCATTGATCCAGATGTCTTTTTTCCCCCAGTACCATGACATCTTTATCACTGTGGCTTTGTAATATAACTTGAAATTCAGGATTGTGACAGCTCGTGCAAGACTGGATTCACTGTTCTAGATCTCTTCTGATTCCATATGGATTTTAGGATTGTTTTCTCTAGTTCTGTAAGGAATAGTGCTGCTATTTTTACTGTGATTGCATTAAATCTGTATATTAGTTTTAGAAGTACAGTTAATTACATTCCACAAAATGCCAATATACAACCAAAGAATCAAAAAAACAGGGAAAGAGTATATATGTGTGTGTGTGTGTGTGTGTGTGTATGTGTGTGTGTGTGTGTGTGTGTGTGTACGAATAGTGCTGTTCTGTTGGTTAGTGAATATCCCAGAGTAGTTTTTCAGTGCTGCTCTCTTTAGAATACCACATTCAGGAGACTCTTGGGAGCCACTTTCTGGTGTCTCAGCTCAGGGCGCCAGCCTCTGCCCTTACCATCCTGTGTGGCAGGCTCTGTGCTCTCTCTGGCTGGTCTCTCTCTGGTGTTCCCAGGCTGAGCACTGGCTACATCTTGTGTGACAAGCTCTGCCCCTTCCTTCTCTCCAGTCATTGTCACACTGGGCCTCAAGCTATGGTGGACTTCTTGTTATAGTGCAGTTCCTTCAAACTCCTTCTGGCCTTGATCTAAGCAAATCTAGGGATTAGGAAAGGGACAGCCCCAGCTATTGCCAGTGGGTGTTCTTGCTCCATCCCCAGTGCACACCCAAGCCAGCTGTCCCAGTTCTCCAGATTTCTCTGGGTCTCAGTTCCTACCATTTACCGGCAGAGGGAGGGATGTGTTTGTGGGGCGGGGGGCTGGAATGGGGGGGTGGGTTGGGGTAGACAAAAGCCTCAGCCAGATCATCTTTCACCACCCCTAGTGTTCACCACTTCTGCCTCTGTCTCTCTCCCTTGAGTCTCTCCCTGGGTCTAGTTGCCTCAGTGCGTTCTTGCACAGACATAGATCCAACCCCTGGCTGTCTGGGTTGGTGATCTTGACTTCTAGCTCCTTCCTCTTCCTCCGTGGTGCTGTCTGGCTTGCATTTCTACAGCATCCAGGATCAGGAAGACCCTCCCTTGTGCGAATATCTCAGTCTCCTGGTCCTACATTCCAGGGGGAGTGCCACTGGGCTCCCCATACACTGTGGTTGGTTGTAGCTAGGGTCAGCAATAAGCAGGCTTCCAGCTGCAAGGGTAGCCCCAAATGATTTGAGACATTTTACAAAATGGCACTGTCTTCAAACCGTGCTGAAGTAGAGCTGGGGCTTTGCTTCATATTCTAGCTTGCCTATTTCTATATTTCACCTGTTTGCTGTCTTATTGAGGTTGGATTCTCACGGGGGCTTGTTACCTGGTCATGCAGCCACCCAGCCACTCATGTGGTTGAGTGTCTTAGAGTGATGGAGGATCTCTTTCCTCTAGACCACTATGAACTCTGTTTGTTTTAAAATTTTGAGATAGGGTCTTGCTAAGTGGCTAAGTTGCCCAACCTGGCCTTGAACTGAAATCTTTTTCCCTCACCATACCCCCACCCCCAGTAGTTGAGATTACAGGTGTGTGCCATGATACCTGACCATCAGCCCTTCTTGGGCTTTCTCTTCTTTTTTTCCCTTTGACTCTCTGGTGTTTTGACACTAGGCTAGGTCTCCTCTTCCTTCTGCCCTCTCTTACCCTGTACAACAAATCACCTTGGGTCTTAGCTTCTATCTCCCTATTCTTTGGGTGTCTCAAGCCTTGTGAGGGAACTGGGAATATAGTTCAGTGATAGAGCGCTTCCTGATACACACAAAATCCTGGGTTCTAACCACAGTACTGCAAGGAAAAAGACTATGGCAGCTTCTGTGATGGAATACTGATGGGAAGAATAAAAGAAGTCTGGTTTTGTTTGGAAATTTGGTGACTCTAACTTTCTGCTCTATGTAGAAAAAAAATATCTCATTTATGACATTGGTATGACTTTGTTCTGGTGTAAGTTAGCAAAAAATGAAAGGAGATATAAAAGGTTATAAAGTCCAGAGGCCCCTCCCTCTGCTATTAGTGGGTTCTGTTCTTAGCAGTTGACCAAGTTTCTGTTCTCCAAGCCACATGGGTGGCATTTTCCTCTTTAGGGACTCTCCAAAAGCAAAAGCAATCATCTCATCACTTGTGGTTCACACAGTATGAGATTTGAGGCCGGTTATCAGAAGAGTACACCAGCTGGGTGAGTAAATGTGGCTGGCAGGCTATGTGAGCAGGATGTGTAGATTGTCATCATAGAAACTCTTATTGCTTCCTTAAACTTTGTTTAAGTGGGCAGTAATGTCTGCCTAATCTTAGTTGAAGTACCCAACCCATGGTTTTTCTACTCCATCTACTCCATTAATAGGTCATCCTGGCATTACTTTAAGTCATAACCAGAGATTTGCTTCACAAGTGGGAATGTTACTAAAATTCCAGTCCTACCTGATGTTATTTCCTCTTCTACTTCACATAGGCCTGTTCCTTCCCAGGAGTCCTCAATGGGTGGAAGTACGGTCTTTCAGCTCCCTACACTCTACCTGGTCCCAGCCTCCACTGCCTACCTTAGGAACTAGAAGCTCAGGAGGAACACAAAGTCACCAGCACTGCAAGGTTCTTACTTAGCTTGTGGATACTGACTCTACAGGCCCAAGAAGAGGCTGAAGGTAGCATCCGGTTAGGGCTGATAGATGATCATTCTTTATCCTTTATGGGCTTCTCAGAGATATCCTGCTAGGTGTCTTTTTCCTCCAGTTCTCTTTATTGAAGAAATATCTTTCTTTTGGGTGACTTTCTGTCACCCCTTTCCTTAATCTGCCCATATGAGGTACTAAGTCTCTTCTTGAGATCTCTTCTCCCCTCCAGGTGGCTCTAATGGACATAAAAACTCTTTTTCTCTACCTGCTGGCATTCGATCTGTGGGAAACATCACTCATCCCCTGCCTAGACTGGGTGATCAGGCTCAAACTATGAATTACCCAAAGCCTTTCCAAGGACTGTAATAGAAGCAGTTGGTTTAGTCAGCCCTCTTCTATCCCATAGCTTTCTGTGGGGAAGCAAGTGGGTGTCAGACCTCAGTCTATCATCCACATCACAATTATCAAAGATAGGTATTGGGCCAATGGCACTTTGCTTGAGGTGGAAAACCTTTCTCTGAAGGGAGAGCTGGGACTCATGACAAAATAATCTCTCTCTTCAAAGAAATCTTTTTTTACCAAATTCTTTTCAGTCCCTTTCTCTGTTCTCCTTCTGTATCTGTAATTTCATCAATAGGTCTTACCAATCAGGATTTTCTGGGAAAAAATGCATGTACACATACATATATGTACACACACATAGAGAGAGAGGGACAGGGAGAAGGAAAGCGAGAGGGAGAAGGAGAGAGACTGACTCAATGAGTGGATCTTCCCAACTCAGTCTACCTACTCACGTGCCAATCTTCTCCAGAAATACTCTTATTTCACACCTGGAAATAATGTTTTATCAGCTGTCTAGATATTCCTTAATTCAGTCAAGTTAATACCTAAAATTATCCATAATACATATCACCATGTCTCTGGAAAATGCTTACTATTCCAAATATAAGAAAACAACTTAGTAACAAAAAAACCTAATTAAATTTTTCTAAAGAAGAGATACAGATGATCATCAGGTTTGTGTAAACAGACTTAACATTTATTATCATAAGAATGCAAATCAAAACTTCAGTGAGACTTCACCACTGCCAAGGTGGCTACAATCAGAAAGAGAAGAGATATATGTGTGGATGAGGATATGGAGAAAAGGGAAGGCTATATATTGCTGATGGGCCTGTAAATTGGAGCAGCCATTAGGGCAACAGTGTGGTAATTCTTCAAGGAATTAAAGTAAAACTACCACACACCCAGCAATCTCACTTCTGAGTATATATCTGATGGAAATTAAATCAATATTTTGAAGACATAGCAGCATTTCCATGTTCACTGCAGCATTTTTCACAGTACCAAAGATATGGAAACAATATGTCCATCAACAGATGAATGATTAAAGAAATGTTACACAGACACTCTGACATGCCAAGACACACATACATGGACACTGGAATATCATTCAGCCTTTAAAAAGAAGAAAATCCTGTCATTTGGGATAACGCAGGTGATCATGGAGGAAATAGCCAGACACAGAAGGACAAATATTACATGATAAAATTTATATGTGGAATCGAAGAATGTCAGGCTTGACTTGCAGTAACAGAGAATTGAGTGGTGGCTGCCAGGGCAAACAGGGTGGGGAAAATGGGGAAGGTGCAGTTGGTCAAAGTGCAGACTTTCAAGTGTGAGTGGGTTCTAGAGAGCTAGTGTACAGCATGATAATTAATAGTTAATAATGTAACTTGCATTTGAAATCTGCTGAGAGTAGACCGTAAGTACTTTCAACATCTCCTCCCCACACACACACATATACAATGTGATGATGTCATGTAATTGTATGTTATTATCTTGATTGTGGGAAATACAGGTACAGAAAGGTAAAGCAGTACACAGTACATCTCATATGTATATATTCGTGCCTCAAGAAAGCTGGAAACAAGAACAAAAACTCTTTTTTAGAAACTCAGCCAAGGACTAGAGGTATAGCTCAGTGGTAGAACACTTGTCTACATGGCCTGGGCCCTGGACTTTTGCTCAGCAGCAGTGCAACACACCCTGCAAAACCACTCATTTAAGCAAAATGGAAGGGAGTGTCTTAGTTACTTTTCTCATTGCTGAGACAAAATACCTGACACCAGAGTTAAAGGAGGAAAGGCTTATCTGGCTCACAGTGTGTAGAGGTTCAGTCCATAATCAGCTGGCTCTAAGGCGGGGTGGCATGGCAGAGGGGCATCACAGAGAAGCACAGTTCATGGTGCCCACACGATAGCAAAAGCAACAAGAGAGACGAGGGGATAAGAATCTTTTTGACCCTGTGGTGGATGTGGCACTCACACCCTTACTCCTAGCTAGACCTATGCCAAACCAATCCATGGACTGATTTACTAATTACACAACCTTAATCCCAGCATTGCACACTCTAGGTTCAGCTGCTTCTGAAAAGCCTGGCCCCATGACTGCATGAGGCTTTGGGGGGACATCTAGACACAAACCGTAAGAGGGGGCAAATGGACCTGCCCTGAAACTCTTACTCTCAACCTTCCCTCATTTATTCTCATCGATCCCAGTCCTGCCTCTCCAAATAAACTGGAAATGCTGTCCTCTTTTTCCATGGTGATGGGTAACAGTAGTCTGGACCTGGTGAAGGTGCTCTTTCCCTCCACAGAAGGTAGTGAACCTGTGAGGAAGGAGAACCTCTGTCATCTACCAAAGAAGCACAGTTTGCAGGGAGGCCAGCTGGCTTCCCACATTTCAGATGGAACCTCCAAAATATTTTTTCTTCAAAGTGTTATTACAAATGGTTTTCAGCTCAGGAGGCTGAGGCAGGAGGATTGTTACAAGTTCAAGACCAGCCTGAGTTACAAAGTGAGCTCAAGGCCAGCCTGAACTGCATAGCGAGACCCTGTCTCATAAAGACCAAAACAAAACAAAACAAAACAAACAAAAAAACAAATGGTTTTCAGGTGAAATAGGACTTTCTGAGCTGTGAATGGGGGCAGGGCAGAAATACCATTTCTGTTTTTAACAGTGAGACAGTCATCTACCAAAGAAGCACAGTTTGCAAACTAGGGCATCCTGAAACACACCCCAATGAACATCTCTCTCACTCATTTCCAAAGCAAGATGTTTCTATACATGTGGAAACCAAAGGAAATATGGTCCTGAGGTTTCTGCTGCCAGGTTTAACCCACAAAAATGATACTGTGGGAGTATACTAATTCTTCCATGAATGGTGTCATGGGGCCTGCTGGTCACCCATCTTGGGACACATGCTATGACCTGATAGATTCTCTCTTAACCTTTCAAAATGAGATTAGATTCCCATTATAGGTTCCTAGGCTAATAATGTCACATTATTCCTGACAACCAAATCTTGATTATCTTCATAGCCAAGAGATGTAAAATCTAGCTTGATTTGCACTGATATAAATGTGTGTATCTATGTACAGTCTATGTGTATGTGTGTATTTCATAAATAGAGATGCCTTCGTATTTTCTAAGACAAGATTATGTAAGAAGGCAAAGAATGTGAAAGTTCCTTCTCCTACAGTTTGTCCCTCTGATTAATAATGTTGACAGCACATATTGATATAATTCTCTCAGAACATTTTAATGAAAATCTAAAGACAAACACCTAAGTATATTCTTAAAACAGAAATTAGATTATACTTTGTGGGACTCTGCTTTTTATTTCTTCATTTCAACTATAGGATTTATTGGTGGACATCATTCTGCCCTCATTTTAAACCTAGACTCCTTTTGACTCAACTTCTGAGAGGTTTATGATTTAAGTATGAAAGAATAATCATTTCTTTTTATAGACTTTGAGGGGTGTGTTTGTTAAATTATTTATAGTGATAGTTCTACAGAAATAGATGTTTTTCACTGAGACCGTCAGAACCCTCAGTGCCTTAATGATTCTGCTGATTAAGTGGAAAACACATGAAGCCATGTCAACCTGTCAAGCAAAAGAAAACGCTATCTCTCCCTAATGTAAATGGATGACATAAAGGCCTGCTCTCTCACTGCATCCAGTTATGGTATTTCATGCTCTAAAGACCAAGTAGGTATTACTTTGCACAGTTCTTGTAAAATGTTGAACTTTTAAGATGAAAAACCAAATTTTAAAACTGTCATAAATCTGAGTGTGGCTTTCAAAAGGCAAGAATGCTATTTTTAGTGTGTCTGGATTGCAGTCTTTCCTTTTGGTAGCTGATGATGACTGCACAGTAAGAATGAAAAATGAAACTTTTGGCGATTGGATAGCTAAGGAGATTGAAAATAACATCCAGACAGTGAAGCCTTTGGGTCGCCCATTTGAATTCAGCTCAGATCAGTGATGACTACAAATTGTTCTGTCTCATGGCAGTGAGGCTTGCAAAAAATGCACTCTTCATCCTTATCTACGTTAATTATACGCTTGTCAGAGCTAAGCTTTCCCATTTTAGATTGTACTCACCTAGAAGGCAAGGACCATACCTGCGTGATGCACATTATATACGTTCACTTAGATGAGTGTAGATTAGATGCTTTTGATTAGGGAGATGAAAGAGTGCTCTTTCTGAGTTGTGAAGTTGTAGCTACCAAGCATTACTGTGAAATATGAGAGAAACATCTCTTTTCAGTATATTCTGGGTGGTCTTGAAAATGGTTTATTCCCCACAGAATAGTCTTCTTTTATAGTCCTGTCAGCAAATACCACAGCTCATCATTGAGACATGACAGCAGGTTCTGCTTTTCTTCTTTCCAGATTTGCACACATCTATTGGGATCCAGCTTAACATTTACCCCTTCCACTGATTTCCTTGATCACTTCAGCCCACTTTGATGATACATGCTATCTATTATGAATTATATTTGCTTTACCTGTCTAGAATGTAATTCTCCGTGGATGTTTGCCTTTTCCTGAATATGTCCTGTCTCCCTGTGCAGAGGCAACTTTTATGAGCTTCAGAACAAGTTCTTATATCTTTTTGTAACCTCTTCACTTTCTGATAATGATGTTTGCAACAGTATGTACTGAAATGTGTAGATTTTCTTAATAACATTGAAAAATTGAGTAAACGTTCTCTGTAAAAGTTCACATAGTCTTTTATGTTATGTTCTTAGGTGAGTTATGCTTCTTTTTGCAAGTCTTTTAGGACTATGTTTCTAGTGCTGTGGAGGCAGGGCCCAGAGTGGTCCTACAGATTGAGCTCTGGGCAACTCTACAGGGTCCATTCATATAGCAGATGGCTAATGTGAGTGCCACAGAGGGGTCTGAAAAATGGAGGTCAAAGAATAATTGCATCAGTGCTTAAAAAGAAAATGTATGATAGCAACTGCAATAGATGAGGCAGGGAAGAATAAGTCACTAGGGTGTTGAAGCTTAACACATTTGTTTTGGGACCAAAAACAAATATAATGGGACATTTTCACCAAATGAGTTTTTCTATTACTTCCTCCCTGCTTTGCTCATCCCAAAGGGATTTTTTCCCCTGTTGAAAGCTCAGTTCTTTCCCATCCCCAGCCCTGTAAATAGAGTTTGACTTTTGTCAACCCAGCTTTTGGAGTTTTGTAATGCAGAAGCTGGAGACAATATTGAGACAGATAGGATTAGGTGGCAGGAGGACAAGGCAAGGAAAAGCAGTGGAGTCCTGACTGTTACCTTTGGTGGGAAGTTGAGAGAGGAAGAGGCTTTGGAGCATGGGAGCTGGGAGGGGGAGGATTTGGAGGGGATAGAAAGTGTCAGCAAGTGTGGTAGAGAGTGGGAGCTGGATTCCCTCTAATGCAGGCACGTCAGGACAGGCTCAATTTTTCTGCTTGAGAGTAGCAAACAACTCCTAAGTCTCTGGCTTCTCACAACAGAAATTTATTTCCTGCACAAAGTCTGGTGATTCAAGGTCCACTGATTTCCTAATGCAGATGTCCTCTTTGTAGTGACTCAGTGGCCTCAGCTGCTTTGATCTTAGGACTACCATCATAAGAATGGCAGGGGAGGAGAGAGCATGGAGACATCATAATGACTCTTCCAAGCTTAGCTAACAGAGTTTTGAAATAGCTATCACATACACCTGCGTCAAGGGCTGTCTGACCGCAGCAGCTGCAAGAATTGTTTTTCTGGAAACTGGAGGGTGACATCTGTATACAGGTGAGCTCTTCCAGTCTCAGCATTTCATGCAAAAAGACTGGAATTACTGCTCATTTTGGTGACTCTTTGAGGTGCTACTTCTCTGAGTCTGGGCCACAAAGGACTCTGGGATTTGTCTTCTCCATAAAGCTGACTCAGAAGTTTCTGAAAAACACAATAAAGTAGTTGTTAACTTGCTAAGTATTATAAAAGCTTTGGAATTTTTTTTAACTTCTTATCTTTCTTTCTTTCAGTGAGAAAATATTCACAAATGTTACTATTCCCATGACTTATTCAGAGGAAGTTTTGAATTTAGTTTTATTTCCTTTGATTCCTTGATATTCACTTTATCAGGCATCATAAGATGGAGAAAAGGTTACAAATTCCCTTCAGTGTCATTAAAAGGAAGCCTGTCTAGGATGACATAAATGCAATGGTCATTCATGATTCCTTTGAGCTTTATGACTCTTCCACGAAAATAAAAAGTCTATATTGCAAATCTGTAGGAGAAAGAAGCTGGAAGGATGTCTAATATGATTTCTTAGCAAGTGTATTTTGGTAGAGGGCAAGAAGAATGCAGAAATGCACACAATTTTTTTGAAAACTAGGGTAAATTAGGAAATTATTTTAGGTCTTTCTGCAATTTTCTCGACAGGAGCAACTGTTCTTTAGAGTAAATCATGTGATTAATTGTGTCTTGACAGCATTTCAACAATTTCAACAGGTGTGCATGCCATTAATGACAACAACAAAAAATGCCCAGAAATTGTAGCCCCTGGTTGGTACAAATAAGACCAAGAGAACGTGTAATTGAATACTTTAGTATGCAATTATGTTTTCTGCATAATTAGTCATAAATTGAGCATCCAAACATAGATGTATGTGTAATTAATTATGACTTATTTAAACATACTTGGGTTGTGGCACTTTGTTCTTTGTTTCCTGTGAACCAAATTACTGAAGTTTGCATTTCAAAATAATTTTCCCTGAATTATTTTTAAAAAATTCAACTGAGATCTAGATTTGGTTACAACATAAATAAAATACTGGTTAGGGAAGGGTAGTAGGGATGATACGGGAAGGCACCAGACTGCATTCCAAAGCTGGACTGGGAAGTTAAGGCTGGGACTGTGAGGAGTAAGGAATAGAAGATTGGTCATGGTGTATTTGGTTGAGTTGCCTTAGGTTTGGTTGCCAAGGAAAGATACTGTACCCAGAAACAATATAGACAAAGGAAGTCTAAGATTAAGTGATTAAGATCTTGGAGATAAGGCTAACAATGCCATCTTTTAAAACATATTCAGTCGAGATGTTCTTTCAACTGACAAATATTTTATTTTTAGCAGATTTAGATGGTGTGGATTCAACACTGACTCTTCTTTTTTATTTTATTTTAGTGGAGATATTAATAAAGAAAATATAAAAAGCATTCTCCTATGAAATAGTAAAACAAAATTTTGTAACAAAATAGAGAATAACAAGAAGGAATATATTGTGTATCATGATCTTAAAATAATCTCTTTTCTAACAGAATCTGCCCACTGTTTGAAGAAAGTTGAGGTATATTGCCAGACATATGCACTGTCCATATTCTGCATTTTCTCGAATGTTGTATAATGATACCTCACTAACCATGTTTATTCCAAGGACTTTGAATCAGTGGCACTCTTTTCTCACATGAACAGACATGAGAGCTGAACTACTAATACCTCCTAGACTCATCTGTCTATAGATTTTAGGCTCGTGTTTTTTAACCTTTTTATTAATTATTTCTAGTACTGTTGACATTAATTAAGATCTCTATAAGTCTGGGGCCATATTCCCAAATTTCTCTCTGAAAAAAAAAAAACCATACACAGAATAAAATTCAAAAGCATAATCTTGTCACTGTATAGAAATTTTTTTTTTGTCTTTTTTGAGGGAGGGTCTCACTATACAGTTCAGTTCAGCCTTGAGCTCACTTGTAGCCCAGGTTGGTCTTGAACTTGCAACAATCCTCCTGCCTCAGCTTCCAAGCACTGGGATTACAGGTGTGTGCCACCATGCCTGGCTCACTGTATAGAATTTTGTCACATTTTTTTCCTCTTAACTTTAGGGTGAACTTGAAGCAAGCCTCAAGTATTCTTTGTTTAAAAATACTTTCTATCAATATGTAAAGAACTAAAAATTATCAGTAAAATAAACAAATGAAAATGAAAAAATTCACGAAGAGCCCAATCAATACTTGGGCAAAGTAATTGGACAGACATTTCTCAAAAGAAGTACAAGGGACTTATAAATATATGAAAAATTGCTTAGTATCTTTAACTAATAGGGAAGCACAAATCAAAACTGCACTGAAGGGGCTGGGGATTTAGCTCAGCGGCAAAGTGCCTGCCTGGCAAGCGCAAGGTCGTGAGTTTGGTTCCTGATACCAGAGAAAAACCAAAAAAAAAAAAAAAAAAAAACCTGCACTGAGATTCTATTTCACCCTAGTTAGAATGGCTAGAATCAAGAATACAAAAAACAGTAAATGCAGGCTAGATTCAGAGGAAAAAGGAGCCCTTATACACTGCTGGGAGGGATGTAAATTAATATAGCCACTATGGAAATCAGTATACAGTTAGTTCTTAAGAAAACTAAAAATAGAACTGTCACACAACCCAGTTATATCACTCCAGGCATATAACTGAAGGCATTAAAGTCAGTGTACCATAGGGACACCTGTTACACCCATGCTTATTGTGGTACAATTCACACTAACCAAGGTATGGAACCAGCCTTGGTCCTCATTAATGTGTAAATGTATAAAAATGTGTATATACACAATGGAATACTATTCAACCTTAAAGAAGAACAAAATTGTGTCATTTTTCAGGAAAATAGATAGATTTGGAGATCATCATATTAAGTGAAATAAACTAGACTCAAAGACAAGTATCACAAATTTTCCCTATCTACGGAATCTAAAAAACACTTCAAAGATGATATGAAAGTACAAGGGAGACTATTATTAGGTAAGAGGAGAGAGAGTTTTAGAAGAGAGGGTAGTGGGTGATGAGTGTAATCAAAATATGCAATATGTCAGATGCATGTATGAAAATGTCATGATGAAATCCAGTAGTTTGTAAAATTAATATGAAATATATATATTTTTTGTTTCACACTAGGTCATCTGAGATCAGCTACACCCTCCCTCACGACTCTAAGACTTGGCTGAACACAATTTGGAAAATTCTGGAGAAGGTCTTCAGAGCCCCTTCGAGCTCTCACAAAACACTCCCTGGCTCTTTCTTTGTGGTAGAAAGAGCACTGCTCCTTCTTGCCTTCCGTCAGTTTTCTGGAAAGAATGACAGTGCAACTGTCCTGTATGTTACAGCACACCGATGTTACTGAGGTAGTCAGAAAATACAAGCCACCTCTCTTTTCTGAACAGAGGTCTTACATTGCGAGGGACTTTTAAAATTGCTAAAGGCAAAGAAACTTTCAGAAAAGTGACAGGAGCAAAGCATCTGAGTCATAATCAGCCAGAGATTACCAGCCCGAAAACTGCTTTCCAACCTTCCAGAAGGATGCAGCTCAGCCCTGAGCATTTACACTCCCAAAGCTAGGACTGTGGATTGTTGGATCTGGACAAGGGTGAGCTGGCACCAAGGTTTTGCTTTAATAATAAGAGTCCTTCACACCCTGTTGATTCAAATCAAAGGGATCCATATCAGTTTTCACATCTCACTGATTATTTTGTATGTGGCGCTGCATGCTCATTTAGGCTCAAAATTGTATCCATATATTTCCTGCTTTCCATGATCTTTTTGCTTCATTTGTCCCTCTGAAATATTTCCAATTATTTGGGCGTCCAATTGTTCGTGAAGTGGTCGCTCAGTTTGTGCCGAAAAGGCTTTTTTAGGGAAAAAAAGATTTACCATTAAAATCATCTTGTTATATACTGACTTCAAAAAGACCTGACTATTTAAGTCCTTTGACATAGCAAATGACTTCCCCCTTCCCAAACTTGGAAATAATCTTTCTTTAGTCTTTCAGTTCATTTTTCTTTTGTGGCTGATGCAATCTTAGCCAGTAAGTTGTAACGAGAGAGCTTTGTATCAGATCAGCCTGTACCTGGGGAACTTGAATAAACCAATTACACCCTGGAAAACCGAATCTTTATTTCATAGTCCAAGTAATTTGATTCAGCTGGTGCTGTAAATACCGTTTACTAATGTTAGGATCAATAAACACTGAGGATGCCATTCAGGGCTCAGAGTGAAGACAAATCTTTTTCAGTCTCCTATTATAGTCTTTTGACATACTGCAATTCCTTTCATAGCAAACAGAGCTACCCATATTCCTTCATTGTCTTAAAGCAAGCTGGTCAGATTCACTCTGGTTGATATGTAGGTTCCATGCTATTGCATTATTTGTCAGATAATAGATGCTAGACCTGAGACCTAAGTGATTGCACTGACCTCAAAATGTCTAGCAAAGGTTGGATCCCACAGTGCTCAGGGCCACTGCTGGTAGAGTGTCTTTGCACAAATTACAAGAAAACTACATTGCTGGGCAGATAAATTTAAAAAGACACTATTTCAGGGTGAATACAGCCCCTCTCAGGGCTGGAGGGAATTTTAGACCCCTTAATTTCTCTCCACCAGGTTTCTTTGTGCAATGTTCTGATGTATCCTTGGCAGGGGCTCTCTTAATGTTCCTGACAAGAGTGATGCCAGAATTCCAAGATATAACAAGCAGACATGAGGCTAAAAACAAAATAGTTTCAAAGGACAGGAGAGGGGAATAATGACAGATTCTGCCTGATGGCAGCAACAGGCATGGAGAGGGAGGAAGAATGTTGTAATCCATGGGAATGGGAAATGGGTTTCTCCTCCTTCTCTACAACTCCTCCTTCTGCAGCAACAGGCATGGAGAGGGAGGAAGACTGTTGTAATCCATGGGAATGGGAAATGGGTTTCTCCTCCTTCTCTACAACTTCTCTACAACTTGCTGGGAATGCCAATTTTGGAGGATAAACGGAGGCAGCGACTCCTGTTCCCCACGTTGTTTGTATCTGTCCTCTTAACTTTTCCCCAGGCCTAAAGGATCATGGGTATGGGACAGAACTGCATTTTTTTTTCACTTAAGACAGTAGGTATGGGGCTGGGAATTTAGCTCAGTGGCACAGCACCTGCTTGGCAAGCAGAAGATTGTGAGTTCAATTCCCGGAACCAGAAAAAAACAAACACACACACACACACACACACACACACAAAGACACTAGGTATGTTTCAAATAGATTCATGCATGTAAAAATCTAAATAGATTTGAGAATCTTTTCTATTGTCTAGGTTCATATACCTGTAAGACTCTACTTCTTTATTTTCTTCTTTCTAAAGTCCCTCTACCTTTCATACTTAACTCTTACCATCTCATAAATCTTCCTCTGAATACTACAGTCCTATGCAGGCTTCTCCCTTCTCTGAACTTCAATTACATTCTGATTTGTACCATATATTTATCATTCTCAAATAATTTTTATGTGCTTAAACCTTTTCCTTTACAAGGTCAATTTCCGAAGGGCAAGAACTGCACATCTGCATAGTTTTGTCTCCACTGTGTCTTGCAAATAAAAAGTGTGTACTAGAACTTTAAGCTCCAGGTTTGACTAGTGCTGGAATTGAAATTCTGAATGTAGAGTTTCTAATTTCTCATGATAACTAGGAAAGTGATATATTGTGGAAAACAATCATACAACACTAAAAATATGCAACATATGACTTAAAAAATATTTCAGTTAATTTTTCCACTTGGAACCCCATGGATCCCTCCATCAGAGCTTTTGATAAGCAGCAACTTGATCTGTTTGTGAATCATAGCATCCTTCTTCATCAGCAGTCTAAGTGAAACGATAATGGATAGTGAGAGAATAAAAAGAAATGTAGCAGGAAGGTGAAGGTGGAAATGTTGGAGGCCCAGACAGTTTACACAAGAAGGAGTTACCAAACTGCAAGAATGATGTGCAATTTAGGGAATAATTTGTTATGAACAGCAAAGTTTTTTTTAATATGGGATTAGCTTTTCAAATATGAAAATTTCTTATTTGAATCACTTGGGGCAAAAATATTTGAAAATATTTAGTACTTTTAGTACACATATTTTAGTATCCTTATGGCTCATTTACATTTTGGAGGGAAAATTTGCTTTGAAAAAAAAATTACTCCAAAATTTAAAGGCTTGAAATAATCAATATTTATTACTCGTTAGTTTCTGTGAGTAGGAACCTAGATATAGCTTAGCTCGATGTCTTTGGCTTAAGGTATTTCATAAGATTGCAGTCAAGTTTTTGGGTAGGGTTGTGGTATTATTTGAAGGATAAACTGGGGGGGGTTGTGCATACGGCCAAGTTGCTCATGTGGTTGTTGGCAGGCTTTGATTCCCCATTACACAGTCTTTATAGAGGGCTACTTCATAACAAGGTGCAAGGTACCCTAGAGCAAATGGTTTAACAGAGTGCATGTGCTTCCGGTAAAAGCCACATTCTTTTTATGAAAGCACTGATTCATAAGTACAGCAAAGCAGGAACTCTCATAAGTGTCACTTCTAAAATTATTAAAGCACTAATTTTAATTTTACTTTTTTAAAATTTTAATTTTACTGATTTTAATTACTAATTTCTAATTTTAGAAGTGACACTTATGGCAGTGGGTCCAGAAATGACAGGAATTAGTGGTTAGGAAATCTATATTTTAAAATTTTAAAAATATCATTTATTTATAATTTTAAAACACATTGAAATATGGAATAGTTTCTTACCCTTGGAGATTTAACAGTGATTGCCATTTTACTATAGTTTATGTATTTTAAATACTTTTTAGCCTAAAAAGTTTTAACAGAACAGTAGAAAAGGTAGTACACTAAACTCCTGTTCCACTGCCCAGTTTTAATTCATTCAAAATTGTATAGATGAGGCAAAAACCCATACAGTCTTTTAAAGAAATGTTAAAGAAATATTTTGAAGAAATATTTCAGTCTGCAGTGGGAAATGATAAAGGAGTCATTTACAGAACACAGCTATACTGATAGTATCATGCCTAATAAAATGAACAGTAATTTTAATATGCTCACAGAGCCAGTTCAGATTTTGTGTGATCTGTATTTTTAATAAACTCCATCAGAGAGTTTCTGTTTTGCTGTGCTTATGAATCAGTGCTTTAAGAATTATTTCATAATACATCATAGAAGTACAACAGAAGTTTCTGGAAGCTTGAATATGCTCAAACGCAGTTTGGGTGCTGGGGACGTAGCTCAGTGTAAGAGTGTGCTTGCTTAACAGCAGGAGGCTCTGTGTTTCAAACCCAGCATCGGTGTAGTGTGTGTGCGTGCGTGTGTGTGTGTGTGTGTGTGTGTGTGTGTGTGTGAGAAAAGTCTGACTCAAACTCAGTTTTTTCTTTGAACTACTTCATACATTCACAGAGTATTTATTGATATTTAATTGATCAATTATTACTAAATGCTTGGCATATCTTATGCTAAGATGGAGAAAAGGTGAGAGGCATGAGTTCTGACTTCTAGATTTTCAGGTGAAACAAGGCAAAGAGCACTGAGTAGGAAGAGGTCATAGCTTGCGTTGGCAAGTGACCATGGGAGCATCTTGGGTGGTGATCAGGAGTTAGGTGAGGAATTTGAGCAGAGAAACTGGAAACATGGAAAAGGCTAGCAAGGAACATGTCCTGCCCAAAGTGGTCTGATCTCCAGGCATTGTGTGCACATTTACACTATATAGGGCGGGTACGTGCTTTCTTTGCATTGCACAAACCTCTCCTGCCACAGCCGGAAGTGAACTCAGAGTGGGCAGGAAGTGGGGTCTTTGCAATTCCTGAGAAGGCAGCCCTGTGGAGCTGAGGAAAATTCCTACCTTCTGTATATTATCAGCATCAATTGCAAAGGCACCCCTGCTATTCCTGGAGGTATTTTTGACCTGCTAAGTGGGCAGTTCTACACCCTGGAGGAGGAGGAAGGAGCACAGAAGGTAGCCAGGGTGGAGAGAACCTGCTTTGTCTCATTCTCCTCAGGCTCCACCTTTATAATTGTGGAGGGCACCCTGGGGAAAAAAGGGCCCAGTGGGCACCTGACGAGGGGGCATCGCCTTTGCTGTGGGACAGTTTCTAAACAAGCTTCTGGTTGAAGAACCCAGGTCACAGGGACAACCGGGAGAGAAAAGATCAGAACCCAGAACCTCCAAATCCAAGACCTCATGGGACTCTGGTGCATTCTTTTCTAAATATAAAACTGAAGTAATTACCGATCAAACGTGCCACTGAGATGAATAATGAAAAGCTAATAATTGTTTTCCTTCTCTTTTAAAGAAACATACCACACTCAGACGCCCATTTACAGATATTTTCAGTTAAAATGTCACACAATATTTGTTATATCAGCAGGAGAATGGAAATTGAGTTGGCAGTGAAGCATTGCAGTGACAACTGTTACCTTGGAAACTGTAGTAAGCAATCATAATTACAATTAGCAAGACTCCCACAAAGTGTACATAAATATTCACGTGCCAGAGACAAGTGGCACGTACCAGACAGCAGAGTAAACTACGGGACTGTCGTTTCTTTCTCTTTGACGTGTCCTTGTGGATATAAAGGTTCTGTTAAGAGACATTCCAGCTTCTTCGAATTTAGGTGAATATGTTTCCTTTTTGTGCTGGTTTGGGGGCTTGTAACATAATGACAGTTGACACATGGTGGATTACATGGAAGCTTCAAGTGACCCTTAGTTGAAGTACATCCAGTCTTGAATGGACTTTTAAACAAAGCCTGATCTCAGAAGAAAATAAGGCAATTGTAAATAATAAATGGTGCTGTAGCACAATTACGAGGATGCTCCGGGGAGTGTTGCAGCGCAGAAGGAACGGTTAAAACATGTGATTTAATCATCCTCTGCTACTTGACTCTTGGTTTCTTCATTATTACTATGGATGTCTTCCCTTTGATTCAGACTTCCCTATCAAATTGAAAGAAGTCAGGCGAAGAGTGAGTGATAGATTTGTTCTCACTTGGCACACGAGGAGTGTCCTATTCTCTCTGAATTTCTTCATAAACAAGGGAGAAAAGGCAGTTAAGTCAGGAGTGGTTGAGTCTCTATTTCTGAACACTTGTGGGAACAAAGCTTTGAAGGTAAAGCAAAACCTAGCATATTTTCCTAGCAAAACAATTGTTGTTTTCAGGGCCACAGGGCACGCCAAAAACTCCATTCTCCTGCACACAGCAGAGACTTCTGTTCAGCTTGTCTGAGCATGTTGCTGACCGGGGCTCTCCAGATAAACATGTGTTGTGAGTGGTTGCCATGATGTGAGGGGCAACCGGGGGAAGAGATGTTGACACGCTTCCTCTGAGAGCAGAGGCCTTGACCCCAGCTTGAAAGAAGTCTGCTAAAACGAGTAAAAGAAAATGACCTTGGCATTAGACACTGAAATAATTGGAAGAACTCACATTTCAGTCAGGCAGCAGGATCTGTAATGAAAGCACGGGAGAAGGAGGTGGAAGCAGGGACACTGCATGCCCCACACATTGCCCTCCCCTCTCCAGACATCGAAACAGCGGGTCCTGCGCATGCGCCTCCCAATGGTGCTCCGTTCTTTCGGCAACACAGCTATCACATAGTGTGCCCCCTTCTGATCTGTACGTCATGAGCTCATACCTGCTGTATGGATGACTACGCTCTTTAGGAGGAGCAGGGGTATCTTCCGGAACAAGGCAGCTATACTTACTGCTTGGCCTCTTCTTCAGGTCCCCAGTTCCTTTTGTTCTAGCCTCGGAGAGTGAAAAGTGACTGGTGCTGTCCAGGGTCCCAACAATCATGACCATGTTACAAACCAGGGACAAGTGAAGTCTATGAAGTCCCTCTCATCACAGTTTGATCCAAGCTAGGGAAATAAACTTGTTTCAATTAAAATGAAGACTTCATCCATTACTTTTTTTTTCAGTAACAGAAGTGCTTCAGAATTGCTTATTTGAAGCCCAACATTGTGGTAGTTTCTTCAAGAGAGATAAAAGAATGATATCAGGGCTTCTTCTTTTAAAATGAACCGTATGCTCTGGTTGGGGAGAAGGGATCAGGGCCCTTGAACTATTATTATAAAACATACGGTACCTACAGTGGTCAAGTAGGAAAATCTGAGCCCAATGGAGTACAGCGCAGACGAGATTGGTGAGTGCTGACCCCTGGGAAATGCTGACATTTGGAAAGGGATTGTATACTGGCAGAGTTTGTAAAGATTGTGTGTGTGTGTGTGTGTGTGTGTGTGTGTGTGTGTGTGTGTGTATAAGGAGTGAAACAGGAGCCTGTCTGCAGAAACCTTTTCATGGAAAGAGCCAACGGGACTAGAGCAGAGCTTGTGACGTTTTAAGAGTTCATTGCTCTCTCTGAAGGAAGCTGCACACAATATCTCTGGGCTTTGATTGTTCCCCAAAGCGCTCCCTCCTGCTGGGAACCTCCTGTGGGGAGCTCACCACCAGCTCCACTCCTAATCTGACCTGGCAACTTGACTCTCTCAACAGCTCTTTGTTTGACTTCTCTATTATTTTCTTTTCCCTTTCTGCTCTTTTTTCTTTCTTTAACCTGCTTTATTAACATAAGAACACAGTGATTAACTACTCAGTCTGCAAATATAGTGTATCACCACAAGTAGTCCTTAAATAATGGCCCCAATGTAATAGAAGGTACTGAATCATCTGGAAAGTTAGAACCAAACTGCCAATAATTGAGGATTTATGGCCCCAGTACTTAATCACTTTTAAATACATGAATGTGGTATAAAAATAACAGATGAGTTTAGGATGAAAAATAACACTCTCTTAAGTCCCTTCCTCACCCCAGTCCCATTCTCCGGAGTTTGTCTCTTTTATGTCCAGGCCTTCTAATGATTAGCTCCCTACCTGTGAATAATGCACTTGCATTTCTTGATTTTTTTTTAAAAGTTAGACAATATATGTTGATTCTCAGTCATGAAAGACAAGGATTTAAGGGGCTGGGGATTTAGCTCAGTGGCACAGCGCTTGCCTGGCAAGTGCAAGGTCATGAGTTCGATTCCTGGTACAGGAAAAAACAAAACAAAACAAAACAAAAGACATGGATTTAACTCACTTACGCCCTACATTTTCATGTTTTCAGTACAGTATTTGATTTCTACATTGCTATTTTTTATGTAATATTGGGCACCATATTTATATCTCTCTGCTTTTAAAAATTTATTTATTTATTTTTGCAGTAGTGGAGATTGAACTGAGGGCCTTGGCACTGAGCTACATTTCTAGCCTTTTTTATTTTTTGTTTTGAGACAGGGTCTCACTAAGTTGCTAAATTACCCAGGCTCTGCCCTAACTTGGGCTCCTCCCGCTCCAGCTTCCCAGAGAGCTGGGATTACAGGTATGCTCCAGCACACCCTGGTTCCTTCTATCCTCCTTATTATATATTTCTATATCACTCCTTTCCTGCCAAGCCCTACCTTGTTTTGGCCATGTCTTAACTTTTACATTGTCAAAATAGTTAATATTTCCATGTGCCCTAAAACTATAATCAATATTTTTGGTGGTACTGGGGATTGAACCCAGGGCCTTGTGCATGCGAGGCAAGCACTTTACTACTGAGCTACATCCCAAGCCATGAAGTCATAATGAATTTTCGTGAGTATTTGCTATATGTGGAAAGCACAAACCAACATCTGCATTATCTAACTATGCGAATATTGTTCACTACAAAGCCAGGTTGTATGTTAGAATTGCTTTTTCTTCTTTATGAGCCTAATGAAATGACCTCTGGGCCATTCAAAGTAAAATTATTATAGCTTCAAGGTCAAAAGTTTTCTCTGCCCTTGTTTTGCAACAATTACTGAAAGTCTTGAATGGTTCACAAGTGAACCGTGAACATCTCAAACATCTTTTGATTGTTGTGTCTGTTGCCTTTCTCCCCTGGGTTCTAATGGACGCATATTGCTCATTCATATTTAAAGTAAGGAATAAGTACCTGTTATAGATTTCCTTTGTCCTGTGCAGGAAGGTCACCATGAAAAATCATTGACAGAATTAGCTCTGGGGTGAACAGTCTAGAAGACCCTCCTCGGGGTAAAATGAGGAAGACATATCTCTGAGAAAAATGTATCTTACACAGTCTTTGCTTTTTCCAAATAAAAGTTTTTTCAGTTTCCTTAGAGAGAGTCCTCCAGAATTTTTATTGGGAATAAGTGCTGAGCTCCTTAAAGGGAGAGGGGTGAGGAAAAGAATGTGCACTTTTTATATACTGTTTCTTGTGTAGACATTCAAAGAATCCTCCTGATAACACAACTTTTCAACATTTCCCTGTGTCTTATGTGCCTGCAGTAAACTTGGAGACTTGCTGGGGTGATGCTGTGCAGACCAGATTCTGTTTTCTCTGCGATCCCTTTGTACGTATTGGGCTGAGGTTCCATCTCTGTTTCATCCGTCAATATCTCCCTTCCACTTTCCATCTTACAGAAATTTCTTCAAATCTCTAATCCATCAATGCAATAGACTAAAAGTTTGTGCCTCCTCCTTCCCAATATTGGGTATCTTTGGGAGCTTTTTTCTGCCTACTACAGTTTTCATCGATTTCTCCCTTTCTGTTATAACACACATCCATTCAGTAACCAAGTCTTAGGGACTGTCTGCTCCGGTGACTTTCAACTCTGGTGCAAACTAGAATCATCTGGAGAGCTTTAACAGCTATCATAGTTTTGGCTTCATTTTGAGGCTAAGATAATTAAAATTTCTGAGAAGTTCTGGGCATTATTATTTTTAAAAAACTTTATTTTGATAAAATTTCAAACTTAGGGAAGAGTTGCAAGAAAGGTTCAGATAACTCATATGTACTTTGATTTACCAATTCTTCACATTTTGCATGATTTATTCCATCATTCTCTACTTTTTTCTGAATCTTTTGAGGTTAAGTCCTTTACTTTTAAATATTTTTAAGTATGTGTGGCCTATGAATAAGAACATTCTCTTTCATAATCATAGTATCCTCACCAACATCAGGAAAGTAACCTGTATGTAATAGTTTATTTTCTCACCAGAAATATATACCAGGTTTGCAATCCCTGGCTTTTTGACGTTTCCATTTGCCTAGAAGATTCATTGCCTATTCCTTTACTTTCAGCCTTCCTGTTACTTTGTGTTAAGTGCATTCCTGGTATGGGGAGCTGAGTCTTGTTTGTGAACCAAGTAGGAAACCTTTGAGCAAGTGAATGAAGTCTAAGCCTATCTATGGTCAAAACACATCTGTTGCTTTTAACTCTGCTATTTATTTTATATTGTTATTACTGTTTGTTATATATTACCCTGGTTTCCCACTTGTTTTTCTTGTTGACTTAAAATTATTTTGAGATTTAGAGTGAGTTATCTTTTTTGTTTTAGAAGTTACCTTTGTACTTGCATGTTTTAAAAATGTCCTTAGTCACATTCATTAATGTGGTCACTCTAAAGAAAACCCACCAAACAGGAAATAACCAATGTGGATAAGAATATGGGAAGCTGGGACCTTTGTGCATTGTTGGTGGAGCTGCAAAATGGTGCAACTGCTATGGGAAATGGTATGGAAGTTCTTCAAAAAATTGACAATAGAGTTACTAGATGGCCTAGTGGTTTTATTTTTGGATGTATACAAATATGACTTTGAGAGAATCGAAAGCAGGTCTTGAAGTCATATTTGTACACTCATGTTCATAGTAGCACCACTTGCAATAACCAAGGAGTAGAGCAACTCAAATGTCCATCAACAGATGAATAAATAAACTTAATGTGTATACATACAACAGAGGAATCTGTAGCCCTAATACAGAAAAGAAATCCTGCTGAATGCTACAACCTGGGTAAACCTTAAAGACAAGCTAAGTCAGATAAGTCAGTTACAAAATAGTGAATACTGTATGATTCTACCTATATGCAGTATCTAAAGTAGTTGGGTTCATAGATGTAAGAAGCAGAGTGGTGGTTACTAGAGGCCGGGGGAAAAAAGGGCAAAGAGAAATTGCCTCATGGATTAGAATTTTGACTGATTTTTTTTTCAGATGGAAAGATTCTAGAGCTCTGTTTCACAACAGTGTGGATATACTTAACACTACTGAACTGTACACTTAAATGTAATTAAGATGGTAAATTTTATGGTTTCTTTTAATCACAAAAAGTCTTCAGTTCTTGTTTTAATCTAACCTTTTCCACCTTTCTTTTAGTGTAAGTTTTAAATTCCTTTGACTGTGACCTATTGCACATTCAACACTCGATGAACTTATATACTCATAGTTTGGCAATATATCTAGGTGATTCTGCTGTACCAATAGAGCTGAGAATCAATGGGCAGCACCCCCAGACATCCCTTTCCTTTCTAGCCTCAGGTCCCTCCCAGCTTTCATTATTCCCCACATCCTGCAAACACCCCTACCTAGCTTTCCCCAGACGGTCTATTCAGCCTATGTAAATATTTCACTCAGAGTAATGCTGCAAAAGTTCCACTTTGTGTCATTTTCTCCTCTTTAAAAAAGTCATCAGTGGTCTTTTGCATTGCTTCATACTTGGAATAGGTATACCACTTTACCTTGAACCTGGTCATTTGCCAGTTACATGACCTTGTATGACCTCTGCTAAGCAATTTAATAGGCTGGCCCAGTTGCTGATCATAGCAGATGTTCAATATACTTCAGCCCTCTTTGATCCATCTCCAGCATCCCATTGCTGCTGTCTGCCCTCCTGCCCACAAGGCCTCTGCCATAAAGCCTCACAGCCACCTGGAGGCTGTACAGTCAGACTTGTCTTTTAGGACCAAATTCCAGTACCACCTCTTACCTGACCATCAGAAATATCCCTGCTTTCCTCTGAGCATCCATGGACCATTTAGTGCCTATTTACTTGTATTCTTCTCTTTGCCAAAATGTAAATAAAATTAATTAAATGAAAACCAAAACTTAGGGACAGGTGAAAGAGGGAGTTGACTGAACATGTTGGACCTGAGGACTGAGTAGTCACATCCTTTGCCTTGAAAATCAGTAGCCTTGTCTCAACACCTATGGCCCAATATCACCCACTCACTTCTATGGTTTGTCAAGTTACACATTTTACAATTCTACTGAAAAGCAAGGATTGTGCTGTAAGCATCTATATACTTGGTACAACACTGTTGGAAAGCGATAAATATTTCTTGTGTAATAAGAGCTATCTAACAAGGCTGACATTTAATAAGTGGTTATTATCTACCTAGCCTGGCTCTAAGCACTTTATACTAAATCGTCTCCTGAATCATATGAAATAGATCCTATTATTGACTTCATTTCACTACTTAGGATCTGAAACTGAGGTTCAGAGAAGTGAGGTAACTGGCACAAGTTCCCACAGCAGTGATGAATATAGTGATTGATTGATTGTGTCAACTTGAAAAGTTCAGAAGCTTAACTAAATGGCTCAGCAATTTCACACCCTAGGGTGTAAAGCATGTGCCTTAGGGTGAGTTGTCACTTGGGCTGGTATAAAAGGGAAATGAGGAAGGACTGCCTGGCTTCTATTCTTCAGAGGAGCTCCAGTCTTTGCCTTCAGTTTGGATGTAGTCTCTTGGTTTCTTGTGCAGACACCTGGGCTTCTGCCTTGGCTCTTTCACCTTCTGGCATAGACTCTTCAGCCTTTAGGTGCAGACCCATTGGCCCCCCATACAGACTTGCGTGAACACTGCAGTGAGCTCCAGACCTCGGACTGGATCCTTCAGCCTCCAGTGTGCAGACACCCTCTGCACTCTACCTCATCCAACTCTGTGGATGGCCATTGTAAGCCAATCTTGTAATTTTTTATACAATTGCATATCTTGTATTATATCTGTTTCTGTGGTAAAACCTGACTGATACAATGGCAGAAGCTGGTTGGGGTATGAATCCAAACAGCATATCTTCAAAATTTGTGCTGCCCTGCCTGCTACTGCCTGTCATGGATGGACTAACAAAACATGGTCATTTAATTATATGCTTGAAAATTGTAATTGTTCAAATTTTGCAAGCAGATGTAGACCGTATTTATATTTTCTGTTTCACTGAATTTCTAAGCAAACGGATGTTAATAATCTCCTTAGTGTTGACCAGGTAGCCTCTAGTGTCCTGTGGGGTCAGCTCTTCTGCATTTTAAAGTTGACCCTGCCACCTCCTTGATGTGTGGTCTTGAATAAGTCACTTAACCTTTCTTGTTTCTCATCTTCAACTTCTATCATTGGGTATTTACATAGGATTTGTTGCCATAGTAATAGAAAATAATACTGACCTATCTCTTAGGAGTGAGTGTCATGGGGATTAGCCAATTTACAGCTGTGAAGAGCTTTCAACATATGAACTGCTAAACAACAGTGAGATCGTAAAGAGAATTTAAAACACCATCAGCTTGTGGAGCGTGCCCACATTTGATGCCCATCATTATATGTTTAACTATTAGTATTACTACTCATAATAAACTTTTATGAGGTACTTTAGGAGGTTGAAGTGTTTTTATGAGAGCTAATTAGTTGTTCCAACCAGCTCTATGAGGTAGGTCAGTATTTTTATCATCCCTGTTTCAGAAATTACATTAAATTGGTGCATGCATCATTAAAAAAATCTTTAACTTCTTGATATTTGGAAACATTTTGTGATTGGAGACAGTTCTCACACAGGTCTCTCACCTAATACAAATTGCCCACAGCAGAGCAGTGGGAGGGTGAATTATGCTTTTGGTTCTCAACATGCAACATTGTCAGGTCTTTTTTATTCTTAATTGTTCCGATGTTTGCACACTAATTATGTGGCAGCTGTACTAAGTTCCTTTGTGTATCAGTCAGGGTGCATTTAGAAAAATTAAACCCTTTCTGGATAGTACAAAGAAAAGTTTAACACAAGGACCATGTCACATATGTTTGGGATGGGCTAAAAGAGCAAGTGAGAAGATTTGTTGCTGGGAGAGCAACTATAAATAGGTCTCAGCAGAAACAAGTCACTTCAGGAATCAGACTCACTTCCTGGTATGGGAGAACAAAAGGGAGGAACTCAAGTTACCGGAGTCCAGAAACACTACTTGCTGCTGAGCTGGAACTCTGGAGAGAAGTCCATTGCAGGAGGCAGAATCACAGGAGGGAGGCAGCCAACTGCAGCGATGCAGCCACAAGACAGAAGAGAATGTTCTGAGCTCTCACCCTCTGATCTCACATTAATAGTAAGTCAGAAGCTAGGAATCCTGGGAAATGTGGGTCAGAGGTTTCCAGCGCCGGGTTTCCATGACAGAATGAAAAGGGTGGATGCAGGGTCTAGAGACAGCAGGAAAGAAACCTATCCCTCTTGTAAGTTCACCCAATTTCCCCTGCAGGCCCAGGGAGATTCAGAAGTTTCCACTAAGCCCTCTACATCAGCAAGTGGTAGATCTGTGACTGTAGTTCAATCTACATTACGCTTCCAACTCCAAGTGTAATGTGTGCTCTTGGTGCGACCACTGATCTCTCTGAGGCTCCCCAACAAGGTTCCAGTGGCAGGTGCTAAGAATGTTCATCTCTGCCTATCTTCAAGGGCCAGATGAAAACCAAATTAAATCACCTTAGTAAATGCAGTTAGCTGTTGCAAATGTGATCCACAACTGCGTGTTAGTATTGTCTGTAAATACTTTTTACGAAAGCATTTATAAAGATAAATCCAGGATTACGAGGTTTTCTTCCCTTAGAATAAAGTTGGAGCTCCTTAAGTAAAGACTGTGGCTGAAAATTGACTGTGTGTGTGTTGGGGTCACCTTTCAGCCGGTGGTTGCTATTCTTGTTGCATGATCATGGGGCTTTACAGAACAGGTGAAAGCATTATTTGCAGTTTCTAATTTATCCTGGAAGGTTTTAAACCCTTTATAACAAATAATAGACCTCCATTCGCCTTACCTCCACTCTATGAATGGGCATGGTGATGTGTTGGAAGTAACATTCCTGGCTGAGTTAACTAAGGCAAGTCGTTTACCTCTCCGAAGCTGAGGTTTTCTTTAATAAAACAGGAGTACTTGGGAGGGCTTGCCCCATCTGTCTAGAGTATGAGTCTGAGGATCAATTGCGATAATGCACGTCACAGTGTTTGGTAAAACTCCAAGCACTACACCAGTGCCAAGGACTACTTCTAAGTTGCTTTAAGGCCTCCTGGACTGTGTTGAAACAGCCTCTGGAAATGTTGAAAAATCCTTACGAAGAAACAAGCCTTTGTAGCATTCTATCATCAGTCATTCCCAGTGTCATGAACTAACAGAATGTTTATGCTTATACTTTCTCACCAGAGACAATGAAATCACTCTTGTGCCTTGCTGTTTTCCCAAGAAACAGCCTTATCATTTGTTTTGCTCTGAAAAAGGCTATGTCAGAATTACTTGCCCTAAACTCCTGCTTTACATCAGTCTCATTTTTGGCTGCAGAACCCTACAGAGAGAGATAACACCCAAATTGCTTTTCATCCAGCAACAAAAACAGTAACAGCAAAACCTAAACCAAAATACTGTACTGGGCATTAAGTGACTCATGAACTGGCAGGTGAGCAACACTGTCGGTACCCTAATACCACTGCTGTGCCATTGTTATCTCTGGGAGGTTTTTCTGTTCAGGGGAGTGAGCCACATTTTGTTCCTTTATAGGTTAGAGATGAATCTTCCCTTTGACTTGTCAGGGTTAGCAGAGACTCAGCCTCTGCTCCCCCTCCCTTGGCATGTGGCCCCTGGGAGGGAGGCCACTCAGGGTTACAGGCACAGTTTTGATGAGGTTTGCCTGAGTGTCCCTCGTTTTTGACAGCATCCGAAATGCAGAATCCATTCTTCTGCTCTGACTGATGTCCTGGCCAGCAGCTGATCTTCTGTCTAGCAATCCTAATGTGAACTGGAAGAGAGACCCACAGAAATATATACTTCCTGGTTTCCTGAGCATCCCCTTCCTGCCAACGAGCATCACAGAGGAATCCTGTTATACAGCAGGGATGAAGGCTGCGTGTGTATCAACTAGTGCAAGGGGATGAACAAAGCACCACTCTATCCCCCTCTCAAGAAGTCATGGCCTGGGAAAGAGCTATGGGAGAGACCAGTTGGATTTCAATTTCTCAATGCCACAGACATTTCATAAACAATTTGTGAGTAAATAATGCAGGTCTACAAAATTAGCGTGCTTACCAAAAGGCAACTGTACCCAAAGGAAGAATTTCTGTTTGAGTTTAATTGATTTAAAATTAGCGTTCCTTTCTTTTGATGGCTCCATTTTGTTTACTGGGAAAACATTTGCAACAAAACACATACTGCATGTGTACCTGGGCCTTGGTATTCTCACTGGCAAATACTCTCCACCACAGAGCTTAGATACATATTTGCCTCCGAGATCTGAATCACTCTGAAGGAACCACCGAGCTTCCCAAGGAAAGGCTATCTTTGCTTGGCGATAACAATGCCAATTTTCAAACTCATCTGTGGGTGTAGATGGCCTCCCAAGCCGCTGAATTTGTGGAAGACAATGGAGCACGTTCCATTAGGAAAATGTTACTGTTAGGCTATGCTGCTGTTCTCCCCTTTCTTTCCTTGATTTTTTGGAGGGATGGGGAATAAGGGAAGACAGGAGGAATTTATTATTATTATTATTATTATTATTATTATTTTTTTTTTTTTGGTACCGGGAACCGAACTCACGACCTTGCGCTTGCCAGGCAGGCGCTTTGCCGCTGAGCTAAATCCCCAGCCCCGGAATTTATTATTAACAAAGATTCTTTATCTAAAACAGATTTTTAAATTGTTTTTATAATCCCTTTGTTATTATCCCCATCTGAAGGAAAAACATTCTTCAGGGAACTCATAGCATGAAGAAATGGGTGATAGATGGGTATGATCATCTTAGAGAGAGTATCTAATTTACCTGATAGCTTTTATTCTTCCTATAGTTTAAACAAACTATATATTATATGTTGTACATTATATATGCTCATTGCTTGTTCATTATAGAAAAAAAAAGTAAACAGAAAGAAGAGACTAAATATTAGCCTTAATCTTCCTACCCAGAGGTAAGTTTTAAATGTGCCTTCTCTCTATAACTTACAATGTAATAGTTTAGTGAAAATGGAGTTATGTGGGCTCTCCTTGACATAATTTTATTTGCTCATTGTATTAAATGCATATTTCCAATTCCATGTTCTACATTGATATTAATAGCATTATAAAATGTTGTGTAATGTACTAACCCAAAATTTAGTAAATTTTACTTTTCTGTTGCTGGCTTGGTTTCTCTTTAAGATAAATGACTAGAAATGGGATGTTTTTAATTAAGGAGTATGCAAAATACTTAGGCTTTTGATGTGTTGTTAAACTTCTGTCTGTAAGGTTTGTGCCAATTTTATTTTATTTCTTCAAAAGCAGTATACGAGAGTGACTATTTCCCTACACGCTGACCAGCATTACACATTTAAAAATCTTTTTGAGCCACGGGAAAAATAAGACAGTGAACAGGCCACTCAAAAATGAAGCAACACTAACGAGACACTAGCACAAGTATAACTGGTATCTTTTTGGAATTGAATTGTTTCCCCTCCTCCAAATTCATATGTTGAAGCCCTAATCCATTCCCTTAGTGACTGTTTGGAGACAGGGCCTTTAATGGGGTAATTAAAGTTAAATAAGTCATGAGGGCAGAGCTCTCGGACCTTAATCCAACAGGACTGGTGTCTTTATAAGAAGAGGAAGAGGCACTGGCTCACTCTCTCTACATGGACACCACGGAAAGGTCACGTGAAGACACAGTAAGAAGGCAGCTGTCTAAAGCCAGAAAGAGACTTCACCACACATGGACTCTGACCTTGAACTTCCAGCTTTTAGAACTGTGAGAAAGTAAATTTCTATTGTTTAAGTCACCCAGCCCCTGGTATGCAATTTGTTATGGCAGCCTGACAGACTAATACAGTATTTTTGCAGATTCTCAGAAAAACTCAGGCATCCAGCATATCCACAGGCTGCATCAGGAGACATTAAAAAAGCATAGAAAGAACTGAGCAGAAATGCTGACTTGGTGGCACTGAGATAATGTAGATGGGAATGGTGCTGTGATGAGCTAGAGGCACTGTGAGATCGGTGGCCAAGGGAGAGAACGCAGCCTGTCATAAGCTGAGAGCCAGAGAGTACAAAGGTGCCTTGACTCATGAACTTGATTCTGTCCATGATTCTGTTTGCCAACTGAGTTGAATGAGAACCGAATCAAATGCAGTGGTTAGGTTCAATGTTGACCTTAGGGGGAATTTTGATTAGGTTCTCTCCCAGATTGATTTGCCACCAGAATCACGTAGGGAATTGAGTTTGTGAACCAGGGAACCACTGTTTTTACTTATTGTCTGTCTTAGTGACTTTTCTTGTTGCTGAGACAAAATACCCAATGCCCCAAATTAAGGGGGAAAGATTTAATTAGCTGATAGTTTTTAGAGGTTTCAACCCATAGTCAGCTGGCTCCAAGGCAGGGTGGCTTTGCAGAAGAGCACAGTTCATGATGGGCAGAAGACCGCAAAATCAACAACTGACTTTAACAGCATCTTTTTGCACATTTTATACTCTGTCTAGGTTGCTGAGGTCAGGGCAGTGCCAAATCAATCAGTGAACTGATCATATATGCTTAGTCCCAGCATCACACACGCTAGAATTAGCCAGCTCTGAAAAAGTCCTATGACCCTATTAGACTTTGGGGTATATCCAGACATAAACTGTAACATTATTTTTAGCAGAACTAAAAGGGGGTTCTGCTTGTATAACAGCCTGGCTTGGGGCTTTTCCTTTTATTTCCTTCTGATAGTACTGTTCCCTTTGTCTAAGAAAAATAATGTATTAGCTAACATGACTTACATATTTTGCTGATGTAATTCTCCTAAATACCAATTGTGTATAAGTTAATTGTTGCTTTGGAAACATCTTTTATAACAGGGCTGATTATAATCCTCCCTCTGACCACAGTCTCCTGAACTGTAACTTAGAGGTTGGAATAGATCAGCAAGTTGGTAAATCTGTGTATTGAGCAACACATGGCCACTTGATGTGAAAAAAAGGTGGCGGCTCCATGCCTGGACTCTGCTTGATGTGACCGCAGCCATCCTGAATGGTAGGTGCCATAACTGCGCTACTAACACTTGTCTGTCTCTCCTGCAGTTTCCCCACACACTACAACTAGACCAAGCCACTCGAGGGACACGTGGAGCTTTGCAGTTGCACCCTTGTACCAGGAGCGTGCCTGACTCTTCCACATTAGATAGGTACCTACCTTGAGATAGGTACTTTCCGGTCAGGATGAAGTCACTTTTGTCCTAATCATGTTTCTTACCGGAAATGCAGGGCTCCATGTGGTCTTGTTGCTGTCCAGAGCCACACTTCCTTCCATAAGTCTCTCAACAAGCTGCATTTGGGTAGTCCTAGATGCTTATCCGATGCTCCCTTTGGCCTCACAGCATCTTGGGACTGGAACATTCTGGAACATTCAGGCAGCCCAGACCAGGATAGCTAGGAGGCAAAGTGGGGATGGGTCAGACCCCTATAGCCTCAAGTTTAGAAGGTTCTCACATGAAATCCTAAACTCACCTTCTCATCAAGGAGAAGGTTAACATGCAGAATGGCAAGGCAGAGAACAAACTAATGAGAGAAATCTTTCTTAGAGGAAGGGTGAGGAAATGAGAAGTGTGTTGCCCCTCACATATGACCAAAGCCTTTGAAAAGACAGAGCCTGAATTAAGGGCAGGGCAGACTTCAGGTCCCTTTCCTTCGTCTTGGTACTTTCCTAAAAATGTGCTGTCCTTTGTTGAAGATGTGTATAAACTGGAACTCCAGGTCACCTCTTTGTCTTAGTCAGGTGGTCCATGTGACATATACCATGCATGCTTAGGGTTAGTACATTTGTTTTACTCCTATTGATCTTACCTTTTTCCTTTTCACCTCTGCTTCCTCCTCCATCCTTCCCCTTCTTCTTTTCTTCAAGACCCCAGCAAAGAAACCCAGAAGGGCAGAGGGAAAATAATTGTTTCCTCATCTGCTTGAGACTTCCAGACCAACTAGGTGTTTCTTACAAAGGTAATGACAAACTTTGACAAAAATTCATCTTCTTAAGTGACTTATTGGTTTGATGTCATTTTTCTTATACTTAATCTTCTTTCTTATATCCAGAATAATACAGCTCCTATCTCTACATGACCTGTAACTATTACCATAAAACACCAAATCTGTGCTTAATCTCTACTATCCCCCATGTGCACAGTAGTACACCCCTTTTTATACAGCCCTTTGACATGAATGGGAAAACTACTATAATTTTTTACTTATACATGAGAAAACTTACATGAAGAGCTTGTATAATATGTTCAAAAAGCCTGAACTTGGTGGAACAAGGAGCATCCTCAGATCATCTAGCTCCCAAAGTAGCTATCTTTTCACTGTCTCATAGAGTACAGTTTGGTGCCCTTTCTTCCTTTCCTCCTCCCTCAGGAATAGGGAAAGTTCCAATACATTTTTTTCCTCAAAATTGCTCATTATTTTGCCATTTCATAACACTGTTTCAGTTGTGCTTCAGGATCATTGCTAGCCCTTCTTCCCTCTCCACTCACCTCTTCCCCAGGAGCCTGTCCCTGTGCAGAGAGGCGAGTCCGGATGGCCGCATTACAGCACCTGACTTGACTTTCTTCTCATGCTCAGAAGACAAGAGAACCTAACTAGGGTAGAGCAGCTATTCTCTCATGGAAAGTTGGACCAGGAACAAATAGATGGCTCCGTTTTGTGGGTCATTTGAACTGAGGACAGTTAAACTCTAAGGATGTGGCCACCATGGTTGCCATGTAAACATTAAACAGAGACTGAAGAAGCAAGGACAAAACAAGCAGCTGAGAAGCCATGTGGTGCTGCGGGGCATGAGCTAGACAGACAGCAAGAGCAGCTACCTGGAGTTTTAAACTGCTCTTCAGTTCTGGGCTCCAGACACACAGCAGCCCAGCCCCCATTGTGATTCCTGCCCTTGGACTGCATGAGAATCTTCCGGATTCTTTCTGATATATTCTTGGCTTTGGTGAAGTTATGTGGAAGAGTTTCTCATCCAAAGAGCTTTAGCTTTAATGTAGATATTCTGAAACAGCTTTTTGAATTATTTGTTCTAAGCATTTGAATAGTAGGCTGGGTATGGGAAACGCCCCTGCACACATCCTTATGCATACAGATCCCAGGAGTACCTGTCCTAAGGTCCCTTCTCAGCTGTGTGGCCAAAGACTACATTGCTGCGCTGCCTGACCTCAGCTGGTTCTTCGGCTGGAAGCTCCCTGAGAGGACCGCACCCAGCCTGATCCTTGCCGATGCCATCATGGCATCACGTTGTGCCACTGCAAGCCCGTTTGCCTTCTCTTGTGCAGTTGTCCCGTCACTTACTGTTTGTGAATGATGAGTTGACAGTGAAAGAGAAGAGAAGCAGCAGCCAGCCTGGCCTTCAGATGGGAGAAAAGCATGTTTTTTAGAGAATAAAAACATTATTTGGTAAGAAGTGTGTTCCAGCACTGAATACTTTTCTTTCAATGTCCTGCTGGGCTCCTTCTGTCTCCAAGTGTCTGTGCTTTCCTTTGTCACTTCCTCCCCCCTCCCTCCCAGATGGAAACTGGCAGGGCCACCTTATTTGGCAATAGGACTCCTCAAAGACAGGTGTAGATGCTAGGGTAGCCTCTAATATGACCTCCAGGAAACACACTGTTAGAACAGTTACAATTACAAGAAAGTAATGGGCGGTGTTTGGCAACCTTTGACTCTGTGAGATTTTTATAGAGAAATCCAAATGTAATTAGTGAGAGATACCAGATTCTCTTTAATACCCACTTAAAAAGAAGTTTCCTCAGCCCACAGAATAAACTTATCCTTGTTTTAGATTTACTATTTGTTCCAGAGTAGGACAAACATCTTCCTTCCTTTCTTTCTTCCTTTCTTTCTTTCTTTCTTTCTTTCTTTCTTTCTTTCTTTCTTTCTTTCTTTCTTTCTTTTCTTTCTTTCTTTCTTGTTTTCTTGTTTTCTTGCTTTCCTTTTCTTTCTGACAGAGTCTTGTCATGTAGTCTAGGCTGGCCTCAAATTCATGACCTTCCTGCCTCAGTCTCTCCAGTGCTGAGATTACAGGCATGCTCCACCATGCCTGACAAGGGCCAGACTTTTGACACTTTTTCAAAAATTTTCTTCCTGCTCACATGGGTCATGGTCTACCCAACTCACTTCTCCAGAGCTCTTGAGAGCTGGAAGCTGGGACCAGACTTCCGAGGTCACACCTTACCCTGTCACTGAGAAGGATATTGTTGCAAATTTTGACAGTAACTCTGATTATTAATGCAGTCTTCAAAAATCTAGTCTAAAACAATGTCTCTCAGATCTGCACAGACCTCAAAACCCAACTCAGCCAGAAGAGGGTGTTGCATCCCTGACTTTCTTTTTTCCTTTTAAACTAACCAAGAGCCCTAGGAGAACAAATGACTTTTTATTTCTATACTATTTTCTATGCACTGATATCAATGCAATAACAGCAAAAAACTCATTTGTTGAAGACCAGCAATCAAGAGAAGTATTAGTAAATGCAAGCTGGTACAGAACATGCTGAGGGCACGGGGTCCACTGCCTTGTGCTGACCATATTTCTTATGCTGCTTGCTCAGGTTCAAAATGAAGTCACAAAAAAATTCAACAAGGGCCTTTTGCTAGTAAGGAGCAGTGGGTAATATATTTGTTTGTACTATGGGATTGCAGTTCTACTAGAAGGAACACTTGACATTTTGATGAGTGCCTCCAGGGAGAAAAGGTACTAACTTCAGAACTTAGTTTTAATTATACTAAGGAGATTACATTATTCAAAAGCATCCCACTGGTAAGGTGCAACATTTCCTGAAACAGTTTAGTGGAAAATGCCACATTAATCAGTTCAATATTTCACTCAGAAGGCTTAATGATGGGAGAAGTTTAAAGTACTATAGCATGATAATGTGGGGGGGGGAGATAGAGAGAGAGAGAAAGGGAGGGAGGGAGGAAGAGAGAGACTGTTCTTCACTTAGAGGAAAAGCCTGAAATAGTTGTTATTCTCTCTGGTGTCTTTCCCCACTAAAACCTGGCTGGCTGTGCTAGCAACCCAGTAGGAATCACTGTGTAGAACCCCATTCCTGAAACAAAAGAACTCTGGAAAGGCAACAAGCACCGCAGGAGAGAGAGGAAGTACGTCACCTGCAAGCCATGTCCTGTGCCTACCTGTTCTAATCCATCCTCACAGGTCACCTCTCCTCTTCCTTGAATTGGTACAGGCTGGTGGCATGTGGCTGTTCTCCCCCCACCCCATCTAGACGGACAAAAGGTGATTGTGAGTGCACGGTATTTGACACTGAAAGGAGATGGACAAAACTTGATCCTTGAGCATCTTGTCTTTTCTTACCAATCTTTCCCCCAACTCATATTCTAATTTCATTTTAAATCTACAAAATCTGAATGAACAGCTGGACTGAAAAAGTTTGTATTTAACGCACAGACTTTGACCCATACATGCCCAAAATACATGTGTATTTGGAAATGCGAAAGACTGAATGGTGATGAAAATTGGAAATTCAATCCAGAAATGGTTTACAAACTTACAAGTCAGCCTGTGGTTAGTTGAATTAGATGGACAATTTCCCCCAAAATAATCAAGGTCAGTTGTCCAGAAGGGGCCACAGTCTAGTAACTTCTTACAAGCAACTGTAGGACCACAGAGGCCTCACGGCCATAGCCAGTGAAGGGTTAGGTTCTGGAGTGGAAGATAGTTTGGGAGCAAAAACAGTATTTGTGTGTATGCCATGGCTTGGATGTGGTTTGTCCCTCAAGCCTGACCCCCAATGTGAGTATTGAAGGGTGCTGAGACCTTTAAGAACTAGAGCTCAGTGGGAAGAGACTGGGTTAAGACCGTGCTCAGGAAGAGATTCATAACAGTTGCTTAGACCCTAAGGGAGTGGGCTGTTATAAAAGAGTGAGCTCAGCTCTTACCACTCTCTTACTGCCTCTTTCCCATATATTCCCACCATTCCCTATGCTGTGGTGCAACCAAGGGCCCTTGTACCATGCTGGTACCATGATACTGGAAATTTCTGGTGCCCAGAATCATAAACCAAAATCAATCTCTTTCTTTATACATTCTTCAGTAACAAGTATTTTGCTATGTCAGAATTAAGACAATTAGCTTAATTTCTCTTTAGATTTTATCACAAGCTGAAGACCTGTGAATTAAAAACTAAATGTTAGAATATAAAGAGAATAGCTAAATTATCAAAAATGTACGCTGATGTGACATTTCCCTGCCATGTTTTTTTCTCTGTTCCCTAGTAGATGTTACAACAGGTTTTCCCCACATATGTGCTATGGGCTCCTTTCTTTTGTGTACATAAGAGCCACCTTTGTATTTCCTTCAAAGCTCTTATCTTACACGACACTTTTTGTTCTCATACGCATCAACTTATTTCTTTTTCTGTCTAGCAAGTCCCAGTGTAGCTCTATTTTCTGTGTATTTCCTTCTCTATATATCCTTTCTGGCAACTTTCTCCACCAAAATGGCATCTAGCCTTGGTGCTCTTTGATATATCAGCTTACTTTTCCTAACACAGGAATTCCCAATATTTTAATGGCAGCACTACCTCATTCTTGCTCCAGGTTTGCTTCTGAGGCCATATAAAGATTGTAATTTTTCAATTTTGCTTTAAAATGTATACGATGGCTCATATGATTTTTTAGCAGCATCTCAGGGAAACCAATATGTATGTTTTCACTCTTCAAAATTTAAATGCTCTGATGCCCAGGCTGGTACAGGATAAGCATGCTTGAAGGAGACCTAAGCAGCAATGTTTTTTCTTAGGGATTTCTCCCATCTTGATGGTCTTTGGAAGTCATAGTGGATGTTACTATTTTATGTTGCTTACTTACTGTCACACAAAGTCCTTTGTCCACCTCTGCCTAATTCTTCAAATTAGACTGAATGGTTTGATGACCTTCTCATTGGTTTCTTTTTGCAAGCTCTGGAGCCTGGTTCTCACACAGCAACAGGGATGCTCAAGCCCACAGGATTATTGCTTATTCCTTGTCTTGATCGTAGTTTCATAGTTTTCGGATACCAGGTGCCGTTCTACCCTTCAGATGTGGTGGATTCCACTGCTGGATTTTTGTTGAATTAGTTTTCAAAGTTTCATAACCATACCCTCGTCTTAAAAAAGTAGGTAGAAGTGTGGAACATGTAAGAAAATTAGAAAGCAGAAGTCTAAATGTTTAGTTACCTAGGAATTGCTAGATACAGAGTAGCAGCTACCGTCAAACTCTTGAAATATAGAATGTTCTTTAACTATTATAAAATGTCTGATATTATATGATCTGATACATCTGATATCAGACATAGTGATACGTGTGCAATATAGTTATGCACACTGACATAAAGACGTCTTTGTGGGTTTAAAATAGCTGACTTCATTGACGTAGATTCTAGTGGGAGAAGGTGAAGGACATCAAACCATCTATACCTTATACCAAAATCCAAGGGGCCTGGATTTTGACTCTGTCAGTGTCCCTCCCAAGTCTGTATTCCACAAGTACCTTTTATGTCTTTACGAATTGTCGCTGGCTTTGACATGAGCTGGTGCTGACTGCTTTCCTGTCCTCTTCCTATGCTGATCATCTCTTTTCTTATGATTTTCTTCACTTACGATATGGTTTCACTATCATCATAACCATTTGCCAAGGCTTGTTATATGCCTCTTACTGGTCAGCACCCATTTATTTTAAAAAACTGAACCTAGGAGAATTCTCTCATTCCAAAGAATTTTTCCATGACTTTAGGTTTCAAGAAGTTCAATTTGATTCACACTATGTATATTCACCCTGCCTGACTCCATCTGTCCTCCTATCTTTCCTTCAGTATTCTAGCTTATTCCTTTGTTTGGTTTCTCCAAAACCATACACCTAGGTGTTGTAAATACTCTGTAAATACAAGAATAATTAATTATTCTTGTTCAAGGTGTGCATAGCTTTTCTTTTGTGTGATGATTAAGTCAAGAAAATGAAAAATATTTGAAGTTGTATTTTAAAATAAGTTCTGTCAAATTTCAGAAAATGCTACCACTGCTGTAATTTAATGTGTTTTATTATTGCAATACCACTGCACAATGTCATTACTTTTTTGATAAAGTTTCAGAGTTACAAAATTATCCAGCGGTATAACTGTGGTTCTCAACCTCAATGTACTTGAGAGTTATCTGGGAACATTTTAATCTGTAACTGAAGCCACGCCTCCAGAGATTTTGATTTTGGTCTGAAACTTAAATGCCCTTTTCTAATAACTCTGAGTGTCATTACAGAGAAATATGAGGTTGATAATGCTGAGATTTGAACACATACCAAAATTTAACAGCCTAGTTTGGAACTGGTTCACTTTGTGCTTCTTTGATTGATCTGAGTTTTAATTTATAAAATGTGGTTTGCCTCACAGTGCACCTTAATATTCTCCAAAGCATGAATTTTTTTAAAAAAATGCTTATTTAAAATAAAAAAATGATCATTTTAAAAGTAGCCATCAATACCCTTTCTTGGAGATGTAAAATTTTTTATCAGACACTTTTTCTTTCTGGCAGTAATCCTAACCAAGGCTTACGATTGATTCAGGAAACAGTCCTTCTCATTTAGGGGTGTCTAATACAATTTTAATGAAACCGACATATATATTATGACACAGCAGTTGCATTTCTAGAAATTCTTTTTGCAGAAATAGCTGTATGAGGATTTTCACGAGAGCACTGAGCGCAATGACGATAAAACTAAACAACAACAAAACCCAAAATGACCCATGATGGTTTAATATGATTTGGAACTCTATGCAATGGAGAATAGGCAGTTTGTAAAAGTGATTTATGTTTGTGTCTGGGAAAGTCACTCATGATGGGGTTTAAGGAAGAACAAGAGAGAATGACTAAATAGAATGGTGCTTCCCTCAACCTTTTTGTATAAGAAGAGACTATTCGTGTGTGTGTGTGTGTGTGTGTGTGTGTGTGTGTGTGTGTGTGTTTATATATAGGTATACAAACAACTGGAATGATAAAGAATTCCAAAATTGCTACCTGGGCTTTTTGGGGGGAGTGTGATAAAGAGGGGGTAAGGAAGGCCTTTCTTTCATGGTTATTACTGCATTGTTTCACAGTTTGTTAAAAAAATGCTACTAAATAATGAAAAACCAAACGAAAAGGATAGACAGTCAAAAATAAAGATGGCTTCATTGTCGGGCTGGCCTCTCCCCACCACTCTTTGTGCAGCCGGACACACTGTAGAGTGGAGGGACAGGCAGGTGTTTGTGCCACTCCTCCCGAAACCTGGGTCCCCGTTACCCCCCAATCCTTCCATTTTTGTGGGCCAAGCTAGGCAGCCCTCAGAGGGGCCAGCCTGGTGGCCTCAACAACTGTCCTACCTCTGGCAGCCTGTAGTGAGTCTACGCAGGGCATGGGGAGTTGCGCAGGGCCTTGGTTTAGCTCAGTTTGGCCCTTTAGAGTCTGGTGCAGTGGGAGCGGGGGCTTTCAGACATCTCACTGCAGGTCCAAGCACAAAACCATGTGGCCCTGCCGTTGTCCTCACTGCATGAGGCACCACTCACGAGCCCTTCCAGCACTGGCTGTCGGTCTTCTATTCTTGCTGGATTTCTCAATATGACAGCCTGCAGCAGTGTTATTCTTGCCCCCATTTTACAGATCTGGAAACTGATGCACAGAAAGACTATGAGCTTTGCTTGTAGTCATGTAAATAGCAAGGGACAAAGCCAGGATTTGAACCAACAGGATTTGTTGCTTTGCTCTGTCCCGTTTGAGCAAAACTCTTGCTATGCTTCCCACTGCTAATATGCTGAAGTGAGAAAGCAGTTTGTGAAGACAAAAATGAAGGTGCACTGACAGATGCAGAGCTCCTTCCTTAGGGAGAAAGAACCCTTAGACTTTAAGGTCAATAAGGTAACGGATTAAAACATACGATTTTGATGGAGACTATCTATAAAACTATATTCAGACACACCATTTTCCTAAATGACAACTTTATTTATTTTAAATTGTCAAATTAAAATTATATCTCCTTATGGGGTACAGAACAATGTTACAATTTATGAAAACAATCTGGAATAATTAAAGTTAATTAGCATATCCATTTCTTCAAATACTTTTTTGTGGTGTGAATACTTGAAATTTACTGTCTTTGTGATTTTGAAGTACACAGCACACGGTTAACTGTATTCACCACACTGCAAAAGAGTGCAAATAAATCCAAGAAAAAAAACCCCCAAGGATTTAATTCCCTGTAAAGGAACTTTGACCATTTGACCCCTTGACCAGTATCCCCTCTTCCTCCACCCTCATGCTCTGATAAGCATCATTCTAGTCTTTACTCAGATTATATTTTTTGTCACCCTTGGCCTTGTTAACATTTTCTGAGTGTTCCCCGGAACATGGCCTTTCAAAGCCCACAAGCGTAATTTATTACATATAAGAAAGGCATCATGGCATAGTTATGAAAATGCACACTTGACCCAGCCTCCCTGAATTTGAATCTTGGTTTATCACTCATTCGGTATGTGACCTTAATGGCTCTGTGCCTCAGTTTCCCTCTATGTAAGTTTCCTAATTAAAACAAGAGAAAGACAACGCTCATGGAACCAGCAACTACTTAGAACAGTCTGGCACAGGGGAAATGCTATAAAAGTGGTTGTTAAATAATTAAAATAATTTGAGATGAGGCGCAGCACAGCAAAATTGTGTGGAATCTAATTTACTGGTTTTTTTTTAAAAGGGGAGAATAGAGTAAAGAAACCCATATTTCTTGAACTTCTATTCTCAGGTACTAACTACAGCCTTTAGAATTTCCAGGTAAGTGAAAATCTCCTCCTAATTCAAGCAGATGATCACAATTTTCAAGAAATAGCCTCTGGGTCCACAGAGAGCTGGGCTTAATAATGAATGAAAGCAGGCCCCAAAGACAGCATGCTCTCAGCAAGGTATATGGGCTTCAGAGGCTTGGGGCTGAGGGACTGTGGAATTTGATGTCCGCTCAGAGTTGTTAATGTGGCTATTAACCTTGAGACTTTCTGCTTTCACTCAACTCATGTCCGTGTTTTTCTATTTCAACTTTCTACGCATCTCCTCCAAATTTCATACTTATACCTTACCCTGTGCTTTTGTTGTGTTTCGCATTCTGAGGTTTTAGTGTCTTTAGGGCATTAAGCTGTATATTTCACTGCAAGAAATCAGAGCAATCTTAAGATTTCTAGCTGGAACTCCTTTCAGCCTTGTCCCTACTGATGTTTGGAGTTTCATTTTGTTCTAATTGTCCCCAGTGGTGCAAATAGGCATGCAGTCAGCCTTCGCCAATAGACGCTGAACCTCCACCCTCTTTTATTCCTAGAAAATGGAATGAATCCTGGGGGCAAAGATTAGCTCCTTTTTAACAGTGGGCAGAGTTGAGGGGGGAATTACAACACCTACATTTTATCTTTACCTACTGGCTATTGCTACGGCTTCTGCTGCTATTAGGAACAGGTTCCTTAAGGTGGAAGAAAGAGCAATGTCTCTGTGAAACCGCAAAGCCATTCCCATAGTGTTTGCAAAGCCTTGGGGATTACTCCATCTGAACAGGAACTATAAAATGTAAAACAGCGTCATTAATAATAACACTTTTATGATGGTAAATAGAAGCAAGTCAAGTCAAGTTGCTTGGCTTGCCGAGCCTCTCACTGGCCTCCCCTAGGCAGGGAGCCTGTGGTGTCTTCTGTCTCCTTTTTCTTTATTGCTCATCTTGTATTCTATAACACGTTCCTCTGCAATTGCCATAAGCAAATCATTTAACCCATAGGAATAATCCTTGGAAGGTGATGCCAGTGCAAACACATCTGTGGCTATAAAGACCAGCCAGGCACAAACACCCAAAGGAAAGGACTTACAAATATGAAGTGCTATATCAATAGGAAATACTGCCACTAATTGATAATAACAATATACATACTGAGCGCGAGGCATGTAGGGAGCTGGGTTTTAAGACGCTAGGCAAGATGAACCAGGCCAGGAGAGATGAGAGCTGGATTTCTGAGCCTCGTCTATGCAGCAGAACTACACAGCAAGAGTACCAGTTTCGTTTCCGGTGTGGTACTGTGTGTGACAAATTCTGGTGAAAGTCCAAGGTTCAGTTAGGTATTAAAAGCAAGTTTTATTCTCACATGATTACATTATCTTATTCATTAGTTGCATTATATGGAAGGTAGAGAAAGCAGGTTCCAGGAAGTAACTTCAGGTGGTTCCCCTTCCCCTCTGTCTGCTGTAGCTTACCTTAGCGGTATGCCCTCTGAAATTCAATGCATCGAAGCGGGAAGCTTTGGAATGTCAAAGAGGGAGGAAATGTGCTTAGCGGTTCAGCCCATAACGGGATCTGAATTCTGTCTTCACTGCTTACTGGTTGGGTATTTCGGAAAACTGTATCAATTCCTCGCCTATCAGCTTTTTATCTGTGAAATACCTATTGCATAATTATAAGGTGAGATTTAAATGAAAAATATACTTAAAATCTAAAAGAGGGCCTGGCATGTAAAAGCAGTCACTAAATACTACCTACGTTTTATACTCTTCTCAGATATTCTGAGAGACGATTTGAAGAATCTAAAATAGGCACAACCCATGTTACTGACTTAGAGATCTGAAAGAAAACCACGTCTGTTTTCAGGATTCCAATTAAACGGTCTGAGCTTTCTCACCAGCAGAATCTCCCGCTTCTGCCCCCCTGCGATTTGTAGAACCAGCGCTCAGTGGTGCCTCCTGCCGGTGAGAACTTGTTATAGTTCCCCCTGGCAACTTCTGTGTGATTTAAAGCTCACTAAGCGGCAGAATCTTGGAAATCAAAGATCACTTGGTCCCTTGCCTCATCATTCCTTAGGTTCAGTGTGAAGGTGTCTGAAGAAAGTGGCTTCTCTCTACTTCTCATGCCAATTTTACTCCAGTCATCTGAGTCTGTCACTGAAACTTGATCAAGGACACCGTGACAGGTTCTAATAACTGAATTTCCTGGAGAGAAGATGAGGGTTTCATTCTGCTGAGGTCTGAATGTTTGTGTCTCCTGCTTCCCCAAACTTATATGTTGAATTTCTAATCCCCCAGGAATAGTATTAGGAGGTGGAGGAGCTGGGGACATAAATAGGTTATGAGGGTAAAACCCTCAAGAAAGGATTAGTACCTGTACTAACCCTCTTTCAGTGACTATAGCAAAACACCTGGGGCTAGATAATACAGAATAAAGAGATCTATTTAGCTCACAGTTTTGGAGGCTTCAGGTTCAAACAGGTGCCAGCTCTGGCAAATGTCTCATGAAATGCAGGATCATGGTGGGAGTATGTGTGAGGGGGGAGATCTCATGATAAGAGGAAACCTAGAGAGCAGGGAGGGACTGTTCTTGCTCCTGTATGATGATCTACTCTCCTGAGGGCTAACACACTATGTGAGAACTAAATTAGTCTCCTCCAAGGGCATTTGCTCTGAGTGAACTAATTACCTCCCATTAGGCTCTACAAGATTCCACCACCTTCCAACATCACTATAGGCAGCCCTTCCCAGCATTGTGGCCCAGGAAATTTGTGTTTGTAATCTCAAGAAAAGTTATTGGAATCCTAGTGAGTTAATTCCAATCTATCACTTCCAGTGCAACTGGAGAATAAAGACACTGAGGTATATTTGTAATTATGGGGAGCCCAGGGGTCCTAAGTTCAGCCATAATGATGGTCATCTGGAACAAAGGCCTTGACCCAAGGCCAAACCCAGGCTTTACTCATTCAAGAAGAAGAGAGTAGCTTGAGGATGAGTGACTGTGAGAACCATGGGAAGTAGGTGAGTGCTGTGAGAGGGGCGAGGTAGGAGGTCTGAAATCACCTCTGCAAATGCAGAGAAAAGGATATGCAGAAAGAGTAATCTGTATAACACAATTGAGATAGTATCTAATGTTTTGGGGTCGGTGCTTCAGCTCTGATGTGTAATGTTTGAAGCCCCAGGAAGTCACAGCCTCTATCCCGAGGCTCATCCCAGCCAACAGCTTGGAGCACTGGCTCACACATCCCGCCTCATCCCGGCTCACTCGTGGGAACAACAGAGGGTCAGAGAAACACAACTGCCATCTCCAAAGATTACCATCAGCACCTCAGCTAGACCGATATGCATTGCTTAAGCCAACTGAAGGGATAAGGAAAGGGTCTGGGCCAGCTCTGTACATACCAATACATGGAAATAGGGTGAGGCTCAGCCAAAATGGAGGCAATTGCTCTTCCTTCAAGGAGAGTTGCCTAGGTCCGCCTCCACATATCACTGTGCTGAAGACCAAACTTTCAACACATAAATTTTGGGGGCAAAGTCAAACCATACCCAAACTAGAGCAGTGTCTTTATACGACTAAAAGAGACGTTAGTGAGCTATGTTGCCTCTTTCTGCCACTTGAGGACATAGAAAACAGTACCGTCTATGAACAGAGCCTCAACAGACCCTACAACTGCTGATTCTATGGTCTTCAATTGTCCAGCCTCCAGAGCCATGAGAAATAAATTTATAAACCACTTAGTTTATGGTATTTTGTTACAGCAGCCCAAAAGGACTAAGGCTCATTCCTCTCCTGCAAGAAATCCCTGCTCTCATACAAATTTGCTCACTTTTCCTTAGCTTGGGATATTAACAGTTCATTTATTAGGAAAAAATAAATATTCTACCTTACCAGACACTGTGCTGCCTTCTTACTTTAAAGCCTTTGTTTTGACTGAATGGTTTTCATGGATTATCAGTACTGAGGGAATGTTCTGAAAGATGTCCACAAAGTGTCAGGTAGAATGACTGAACAGTGCGCCTCATTTCCTTGTGAACTTTAACTGGTTGTGCATTTCAACAACTCTACTTTTTCAAGAGAAGGTAAAGAAGAAAAATATTTTTCAGGAAGAGGAAACATCTTTATCTACTATAAATACTTACTGAACACTACTACAGTATTTAGGGTCCATTTGAAAATAGCTAGAATATTTTGAAGATTGCTCCGCATATGAACATTTACATAGTAAAAACTATACAATATAGTAATTGTCTGCCGTAGACAGTTTACTTTTACAAAATCCCAAAGTCGTTTATGTCCCATTGTTTTCTTTAGGATTGTGGTGTACTGAATCATCTCAAAATGACTTAGAACAATTATCTTTCAGGACTCTGGGTTGGTTAGGTGCAGTTGGGAGTTCCTGTTCCCTGCAGTGTCAGCTAGAGCTGCTGCCATCTGGGGGCTCCACTGGGCAGCAGCGTCTAAGATCCTCCCTCCGCATGACCCGCAGATGGACTTGGCAGAGGCTAGGAGCTCAGCAGGTGTTTTCTATCAGAATCCCTCATTCTCCTTGAGGTGCCCTTTCTACCGGACTTGGGCTCCTTACACCATGGCACCTTCATCCCTAAAGGGAATGTTGCAATGGAAAAAGCCCTGGTGTGCATGCATGTACCAAACTTCTGCTTACACCTTGCTTTGTAGATAATAGTTCCAGTGGCTAAAGCCATTGATGCAACCAAGCCCAGAATGTAGGTGAGGACTAACTGCATGTGGGTGTGAATACTGGTGGTTTTATTCATTGCGGTTCACCAAAGTGAGAGTCGACTACATTCAGAAACTCTTCTGAATTCTAAGAACATAATGACCGTCTTGAAATTTCAGGGCTAGAAAGGACCCTAGAGATTTTATAGGTGAGCTTCTTTGTTTCATAAACAAAGAGACACAAACTCAGAGAAAGGGGCTGTTCATTGTAAGAATAATTCTGAGCCAAGCTCTGTGTGAGGGTCATGTTGGCCTTGGGCAGGTCCAGCTTCTGCTCTCACAGACTCACTGGCTGGGGGCAGGCCTGCAGACTGGGTCTCCCAGACACTTTAACCACGCACTTCACCCCCTCCCCATTGCTAAGTGTGTAGTGACTACATTATAATTAGCTTCAGATTCTAACTTATCGAAAAGTGTGCTCCTCTAATCCTTCCTGGTTTATAATACTTGGAGGGAGTTTTATTATTTTAAACAATTATAAGGATTTATCATTACTCAAATCTTGGCTTTTGTGAAATATTTTTGTTCATGTCTATTATTTATATGAAGCTGAGTCCTTTGTCAGGATACAAGCTCTGATTATGACATTGTTCCTATAGGAGAACGTAATGCACTTTTCAGTGATTCACTTTATGGCAGGGTCTCCAGGAATGCGCGGCTCTGCAATAAAGAGCCAGTAGAGACTGCATTCTCTGGAACTTCTTGCCAATTGCCTGGCACAGTAGGACCCGTGTTTGTAAAGTAGCCCCAATCTTTTGGTTGACATGTGAAGTACGAGTTAGGGAGCAATAATAGATTTCCCTGAGATAGCATGGGTGTGGATAGGGAGGCAATGAGAAGTTCTACGGCTCCCTCCACAGTGATTCTGTCAGTCAAGTCTCATCTGTAGTTTCTAGCCACATACTCTATTTCCTCCTTTCCAGGAATACAGTGACAGTTACAAAAGTGAGCAGCCATTGCAATGAGTGGAGTTCACAGGTGTACTGTGCGTGGCTGGGGCAGGCTCTGGCCCTGGAAGGCATTCTGGTGGGAGTGATGTTTTGGGTGGGTGCCGAGGAGTGTGGAGGAGAACTGGGCAGGTGAAAAGGTTCCCACACCTTCCAGGAAGAGGAGACAGGTTTTACAGGGAGCTAGAGGGAGAGAATGTGGGCACCGAGGATCAAAAACAAGCTTGGGGCTATTGGAGTGAACAGCCTGTGTGTGTTGAGCAGCCAGCGGGAGACTGAGGAGGATGACTGGGACAGCAAGGCCTGAGAGCGCGGGTGTGTGCAAAGTCCAGGTCACACAGGTTCGTACCTTTAAAGAAGTTCCCGTTTGTCCCTCTTTGAAGTGGGATGGTGACCTGGTCAGGTTTCTAGTTTAAGAAAAGTACTTTTGCCTGTTTGGAGGATGAAATGGAGGCAAGCAAAACTGGAGACAGCAATTCTGTGGAGAAATTTTGTACCTGGCCAGCAGAAGACATTGTGTTAATTTGACAGCAATTGGTGGCTGTGAGAGCTATTTAGGCTTCAGAATCAATGGACTATGGAGATGTGTGAGACTTCTAAGTCAAGAGACCAAAGAAGAATAGGTCTTTAGTTCTGGATCTCAGGAGAGAGGCTTAGGCCTGGAGAGTTCAGTTACCACTTTGTAGACGGAAATGAAAGCCATGAGAACATGACATTATCTGGGAAAGTAAGAGGACAGGGGCTCAGCTAAGACTCTAGGGATATCCTTTTTGAGGGTGCAGTCCTACCTTCTCTGACAGGGAGTACTCTGGTGTTATGCTCAGGAATAATGTGCAGCGATTTCCACTAACATATGCTTGCAAAAATGCATTCTCTGTTAGTCAGCTTTCCACTACTGTGACAAAATACCTGAGATAAATCAACTCAAAAGGAAGAAAGGTTTGTTTTTGGATCCTGGTTTCAGAACTTTCAGTTCATGGTTGCTTGGCTCTGTCTTTTCCTCTCCAGTATGAAGTAAGTGTATAATGACTGTATTACAGTTACGTCATTACATCACAGAGGAAGTACATGGCAGAGGAAACATGTTTTCCTCATGATAACCAGGAGAGAAGGAGCGGGGAGGCAGTCAGGATCCCTATATCCTCTCAAGGTCATGCACCCAATGACCTAACTTCCTTCACCAGGCCTCACCTCCTAAAGACTCCACCACCTTCCAGTAGCACCTCAGGCTACTCGCCAGGCCTTCAGCTGGTGAGATTTGGGGGACATTTGAGATCCAAACAATAACAGTGGGCAATTTCTAATGTCAGCTTCCTAACCAAGAGTGGCAGCACAGGTGCAACTCAGCCAACCTGTTCCTCAAGGACACCCTGATCTTCCGGACCTTTGCATTTGCAGAGTGCGGTTCCATTTCCCTTTCTGATTCCCACTTCCTAATTGGCCTAAAACATAACCTCGAGCCGGCTTATTATTTAAACCTAACACTCTCTGAAAAGTAAGGGATAGCACAAGAAATTGAAACGCAGACCTCTTTTGCCCTTTAATGTTGGGTGCTACCAATTCTGCCGGAATCGAGAGGCCAAGTTCTTTCACAGGCTCCCAGTTGATTCTCTCTCCCCAGCTATGGGTCTGCAGTCTTTTTGTAGGACCTGATACCAACTCTCCCGATGACAACCTTTAGCTATGGGGAATTCAGGCAGTAGCACACATGCTCCCAAAACAGTGGATTGACTGTGGAAATCAGGATGGAGACTGCTAAAAAAATTAGGACTAGAGATTCCGTTTGACCCAGCTATTCCCCTTCCTAGTATCTTCCTGAAAGAATTAAAAGAATCATACCAGTGATATATGCACATCCATGTTTACAGGCAACACAATGGACAATAGCTAAATCTTGGAAAGAGCCCAAATCCCCATCAATTGGTGAATGGATAAAAATGTGGGTTTTTTTTTGTACAATGGAGTACTACTCTGCTGTAAAAAAGGATAAGCTCAAGACATTTCTAAGTAAATGGATGCACCTCAAGGCCATACTCTTTTTTTTTTTCAGTACTGGGAATTGAACTCAGAATCTTCCACTTGCCAGGCAGGTGCTGTACTGCTGAGCTAAACCCCAACCCTAAGGCCATACTCTTAAGTGAAATAAATCAGACACACATATATAAATACTGCACTGTTTCTCTGGTGTGAGAAACTGAAAGTGTAAATAAGGCCTCAAATGTATAATAGATATTTCAAAATAGGAAGAAAATGTTCCAGTGGGCAGGGGAAATGGAAAGGGGAAGGGGAAAAGTTAAAAAAAAAAAAAAAGAGAAAAAGAAGGAAAAAATGGAAATAAAGCTTTCGTAAATGGGGAGGCAAGAAGGGGTTGAAGGGAAGATAAGGAAATGGAAAATAGAAGGCTCACCATCGTCCTCGTACCTCATCTCCACTGGCTTTTTTTCTCCACGATCTGGGAACACAGCCTACCCACAGTGAGAAGTCTTCTGCAGAGTGGAGCCAGATCTTTCCTGGGAAAGTTAGTGTGCAAGGCAAAATCTGTGCAAGAAATGAACCTTGGAAGCACTTGGAGGAGAGCTGCACTGCACACAGGCGTGCCCTCCTCAGTATGCCCCGCGGAGCCCATTGACCCTTTCAGTTTGGAACGGATCGCTGTTTTCTTAGCAGAACACTGAAGGAAGTAGCTGCCCTGGGCTTTAGGTTTATTTTCATTTCAGAGCTCCATCCATTAGCTAAGGCACAGAGACTGATGATTATGGTGGAAGTGGCACGACCCCTGTTCGTATCCACCCCTGGGGCAAGAGGTGTCTTGGCTTTGCCCAGCTTACTGCAGCGCCCACACTGCCCTCTCTCTCTCTCTCTCCAGGCATCTGGGGAGATTCGTTTGAATTTCATGCAAAGCCTGTGGGATGACCTCAGCGCTATTGTGCAAAACAGTTCAGTTTCTTACTGTCAAGAACTTTATAATTCTAATAATAATACAGTTACATTTATCTTTGTAGGAGCAACAAGCTCATTAAAATGATTTTCTTCCTCAAGAAAAAAAGCAGTATGATCTCAAAGGGAAACTCAAACCTCAGAGAGATGGAAACTCTGTGGGCAGATTTGGAGCACGGCCCCATCCCTCTCTCCAGCTTGTGCCCCTGCAGAAGGCAGCGGAGGCTGGCTTCTCTCCCATCTAGAGTTCCAGGGTACAATTCTGTCTTCCTAGCTTTAAGCTTAAGATCAGCACTCCTATACCACATCTGCAAGTACTGTCCTAAGAACTATTGAGATATTAACAAATTCATTCCTCACAATAAGCTTGTAAGGTTTATTATTATTATTAAGGATTGCGACTATTACTATTGCTCCCACTTCACAGAGGAGGAAACTGAGGCATACAGATGGTAAGAAACTTGTCCAAGTTTCTGTACATGGCTAAGGAAGATCCAGCCCAGAAGATATGATGCCAAAGCCTGTGCTTTTAATCTCCAGGTTCTTCTGGTTCCCACTTGGTATTTAATGTGTGGACCTTTTTTCTAATTCTCTGCTTCTGCTGGTGCACTTCTCTCACGTGGTTTATGATCTCCTTCGAGCATTATGATGCACATATTTCCAAGGTAAAGAGGATTGTGCCTTGGATCAAACAGAAACTTGTGAATATTTATTACATGATAAATGAAAACAGATAAACCATTATGACTTATCTGACTCTCTGGATATGATTTGAACTTAGTAAAAGACCTAGTGTTTTCTGTCATGAACAGAGTAGTAATGGTTCACCAAACATTTTAATACGATTTGATTCTTAAGACACCTCTGAGGTGGAGTTGAAGCAGATTTTATGTCTGTCTATTTTACAGCTCAGAAAACCAAGACCTATACCAAGAAGTCAGCCTGCCGCTATCACCTATGTTGTGCTGGACCCAGAAAAGCACTTCCAGATGTAAAAGGGCAGCGCTAGAGAACCGGAGAGGCCAGCGTGGAGTGGAGTGAGTGCTGTTCACACAATGGACTCTCCAGCTGAAGAGAGGACAGTTCCCTCCTGACGACCGTGAACACAGGTTTAAGTTAATGCCGCGCCTGCTCAGTGCCGTCTCCACCCACTGACGAAAATCAAGTGATGGGACAAATACCAGAAGATGTAGGAAATTATTTTAGAGAAAGGAAATAAAAACACGCAGGAGTCAGTCATGTGGAGATAGAGATACTAGGATGCAAATCAGAGAATTTTGTTTTGGAGGGGAAAAGTGAATAAGAGGAAATAGTTGTTCTAGCTGATGGGAAGAATTCAAATCAAGCCAGAACTCGAGGTGGCAGGCCTTGTTTGGAAGCCCCTTTTGTTTATAATGCAGGTTTTCCCCTTTATGAAGCAGATGCTTATACAGGCATTACCAGGGTTGTCAATAATACTGTAACATTTGCCTTCCATCCCTTTGTTGCTCAGGGAACATGTTGGGTTTCGGCACATTTAGCTTTGCCATTTACTTCATAAATCGCAGCTGTGGAGTGCTGCAACTAAGTCGATTTTACTGAGAATAAAAATGAGAGAGAAAAAAAATTCTCCTAACAACCTTTCCAGCAATCATGGGCTTGAAATACTTTGGAGTGTGTGTGTGTATGTTTTCCAAACAACTTGGTTTCAGTACAATGATGCTTCAATAAGAATCTTCCTGCAAATTTAATTCAAAAGGGAAGGCTTTGTTGTTATTAAACACAATGGCAGTTTGTACATCTCCACATCATTATGTTGCTTCTCATTATGGTAATTCATTTGCTTCTGCTTTGTATGGATAGCAAATAAAAATCACTCTCGCTCCTGGCAAGTGATTGCCATTATGGAGACACTTGGGGGGCCCAGCTAAGCGGTGCTTGGTGTCATAGCAAACACGATTAGCAAAACGGCATCCAGAGTGGCTTGACGGGGTTGCCCGGTGGTAAGTCTCTGCTTTTTCTATTTAGCAGGGCTGTAGGTTACTAGGTTTTGCAGTGTGCCTTCTCTAGGTTCATCTCTGTACCGTTTTCTATTCAAGCGGAACAGCGTGAGGACTTTGTGTGAATTTTCTGTTTTTCTTTCTTGTTTTTTGATGGGCTCCTCCTCGACACTGGCTGGGCTCAGGCAGCCCAGGGTTATTTAGCTGTGTAGGTGCTCACATGTCTCTAAAGAGAGGTGAAGGACAGTGTCACCTAGTGTCCACTCTGAGATCATTGTGAAGTTGTTTTTCTTTCCTCTTTTATTCCTCTGGCTTGACATTTTCCAACAATTACAGGTTATTGAGTTGTGTTCAAGGTTAAAAAAATCTTAAAGGTTGTTATTAATCACCTCTATATTTATAAGAAAACAAGTTTATACTCTTCTGCAGTGGAAGAATTAGAGATGGGGCCAAAGTTAAGGCTTTGGAAGTCCAGGAACCTCAGCCATTGGGGGATTGTCAATGGGGCTGACAGCACTAGCTGCCTCATTGAGCTAAAAGACCCAGAGGTGGTCCTCGGCAGCGCGGTGAAGGAAAAGAGGGTCTGGATTTAGTTGGGTGGTTCTTTTATGTGGAGGCATGGTGTTATGCCTGTGTTTGATACTTTTTCTTTAGCGCTCACATTCATTATTCTCAGAGGCCTTTTTGGTGGTGACTCCAGGAAGAAATGATCATTCTACCCGCTGTAGGCCACTGTGGCCCTCTCCGGGCTCCAAGGCAGTGTGTGCCACGTCAAGTGTTTCCCAGGCAGCCATTTTAGTTTCTATTTCCTCCCCTTCTTCCTTCCTTTTCTTTTTCCCTTCCTTCCTGATAAGAGAATCTCTAGCCACATGCCCCAGGATGATTTCGTCTTAGCTCCAGGAAGTGACTCATCACTGGTTTAAGTTAATCAGAGAATCAGACTCCTTCCTCCAAGTGATTATCTCAGGCATGAGTTTGAGATACAATCCCGGCCAGTGAGACTTGAGCGGCACTCTCCAGCTGGGGGACTTCTGAAGCAGTTGTCCAATTGTCCTCTCTTAAGAGAAGAAATATATGTCAGAAAAACATTTTTTTTTTTTTTTTGAGGCAACTTGTGATAGTGACGATGAGGCATAATGGCCTAGTAGAAAGATAGAAATAATCTATATATTTTTTTATGTGTCACTGAGTTACTGAAAAGCCTACCCTGTCATCTCTCTGACTCTGGACTTATTTTGGTAAGATCACTTTTCATTTTATAAGGCATTCTTCAAGATTTTCTCTTGGTTGTAACTCCAAGCACCACAACTGATACACTGGTGCTCTACTTTGCACCTTTATAAATGATCGTACTGGAAGGTTCTATATTGTTTCTAAAATTGCCAGGCATGGTGGCACATGCCTGTAATCCCAGCACCCAGGAGGCTAAGGCAAGAGAATCACTGTGAGTTTTATGGCCAGCCTGGGCTACGTTGTGAGTTCAAGGCCAGTCTTAACTATTCAGTGAGACTTGTCTCAAACTCTTACCACCACCATTGAAAAGGAAAAGCTATGCCTCCTCGATAGGGTGGCAGTTCCTTGTGCGTAGGTCTTATTCACTTTACAGTCTCTGGTATCTCTCACAGAGACATCAATTTGCTACATCAATCGCGTGTTCAATGAAGACTATGTCTGAGAAGTGCTCATTGTCAGGGAGTCCAAACTAACTGACTGAGCCTCTCCACATTCTAGCCCAGATCTGTCCAGCAAAGGCAAGAAAAAGTCAGTTGTGAAAATTCTCTTCCACCTAAACACAGAAGTCAGGTGCTGCCTTCCTTCTGCACCATCTTGTAAAGTGGACAGTCTTTCTCCAGGCGAGCTGTACCCAGGCACATTGGGATTTTGCTCTTTCTCCTTTAAAAACTCCTCATAAAGGTAAATTTTAAAAATATATTTTAGCTATATTTTGGTCAGTGCCTAGAGGAACACCATTCTTGTCCTTTTTGGGCTTATGTTTACTTTAAGGGATGAGAGAAAAATAACAAGTAGATGAGGTATCATAAAACTAGCTCTTTAGAACTTTTCGGGTTAGGTCACAGGGTGTGTGTGCACACTCAGCTCAGTCTCTAAACACTTATTGCTTCAGTGTGGGCCGACACTGGAGCTAGTGATACTTTTTTTTAATGAAAAGAATATTTACAATAGTAGCTGTTTCCAGGGTGACTCTTGAAAGTCCGTGTATGTCTAGCATAAGGGTAGCAAAGGGGAGCAGGTATGATGGGGTGACCTACAGCCCCAGGCCTTGTGCATCCCCTCTCCCTGGGGATGGTGTTGGCAGCTTGGAGCCCAACAGAAGCCCTTGCCTTTGCGTTTCCACCTCTTGGGATCTCCTTAACAATTGAAATAGGTTTTGCCTGGTGTGGTGGTACAGCCTGTAATTCCGGCACTCACAAGGCTGAGGCAGGAAGATTGCAAGTTTGAGGCCAGCCTGAACTACATAGAAAGAACCTGTCTCAACACAAAGAAAAAAATCTTGTTTTTCAAGTTTAGGTTTTAAAATTTTTTTATGTTAAAGAGAATAAAAAATAAAAACTATACAAAATTTCAAAACAACATGATAGGATATCAACAATGGTTCTTATATTGCATATTGTTATCTTCAAGGTAGTTGCTCAGATTAGCAGGTACAGGCATACAAAACTGATCAAACAATATAAACACTAACTGTAATTATACATGCTTATGGGGCACAGTGTGATATTTTGATATATGTGTACATTGTGTAATGGTCAAATCAGGGCACTTAACATCTCCATCACCTCAAATATTTATCATTTCTTTGCAGGAAGTGCATGTGAACTGTAATATTAAGTATAGTCATCCTACTGTGCCAGAGAACACAGGATTTATTCTACCTATATAACCATACTTTAGTAATCATCCACTAATCTCTTTCCACTTTCCCTCTCCCTCTGTCTTACCCAGTCTCTGGTCACTACTACTTCTCTCTCTACTTTTGCAAGATCAACTCTTAGATTCTACAAATCAGTGAGGACCTGTGGCGTTTGTCTTTGTGGGCCTGGATTATTTCATTTAACCTAGTGTCCTCCAGGTTTATCAGTGTGACCAAGATGACAGGATTCCAGTCCTTTCTATGGCTGCATAGTACTCTATCACCTATATGCATTATACTTTTTTTCCTCAGGTGGTGGACATTTAGTTTGGGTCCATGTCTTGGCTGTTATGGGTAGTGCTGCAATAAAAATGGCAGTTTTTGTTGTTGTGTTACTTAAGGAATGTGGGACTCTTTTGTCAATTTATCACTGTACTTTATTTTATCTTTATTCACTTCTCGGGATTTAACTTCTTCCCCACAGTAGCCTGGGCTCCTACCTTGTTTCCCAGAGAACAGGCTTTGGGGGAAGCACAAAGCCAGCAGAGGAAGAAAGGTGGCCCTTCTCCCCCACCCCTTCCTCAAGCTGGGGTATCTGCTGCTGTGCTTCCTGCTCCTGCCTTCTCCCACCAGTTTGTTCCTCTCCAAGCCAGCTGTCCTCACCTTCCTTCCTCTGGGCCACTCAGTATCTTCTCCTCCAGCTGGCACTCGAGCCAGTGGTGCAGGGGCTTTGCTCCTGTTCCTGTTTCCTGATGAAACTCATACCCACCCTTTGAGTACTGTTGGCAGCGTCAGCCAGGGCCAGGGGCAGGCAGAGGGTCGAGGCTAGTCCTCCCTGCCTCTGCTGGCTGCCTTCTTTCTCTCCTGGTGCTTGAATGAAAGAATGGGAAAGATGCTGTAGCTTGGACCACTCAGTTGTCCAGGGCGTCCATGCTGTGTGTTCATGCTCTGCATAAAGGCCCTAGTCCAAGGGAGTTAGTGAAGGTTTAAATCTACCACATAACCTTCCTGTGCTGTGTACCTGGTAGAAGAGGGTCTTATTCATCCAATGAAGACTCCATTTGTGTTGGTTCAGCTACACATGAAAAAGCAAGGATCTCAATGGTTAGAGAAAGGCTGTGCACCAGGAACTGGGCCTAGGAGTGTGTGTGGTCTAGCCCTGTCTCCACCAGAGCCTCTGCCAGTACTTTCTAAAGCAACATAAATCAGGCTATGGTAGAATAGAATGCCCTCCCTTGAAAGGCCACACAAATTGCAAAAGGCCCCCACAGTACAGGAAGAGAAGAGTTGGTAATTTAATCTGCTATTATAGTTTGTGTCTAGATGTCCCCCACAGCCTCATGTGATCATAAAAAGGGCTTTTCAGAGAGGGCTGGATCTAGGGTACGTGATGCTAGGATGAAGGGTGTGACACTGGAATTTAGGGTGTGTGATTACTACATTAGACCACTGACTGATCTGACACAGTTCTGGGTGTAGATGGTGGGAAGGCCCACCCTGGATGTAAGTAGCACCAGCTAAAGGGCAGGTAGCCTAGGAGGGATGAGAGGGAGAGGTAGGCTGCTGCTGCTGCTGCTGCTTCTTTACCTTGGTGCCTTGCTGCCTTTGCCAGCCATGAACTCTTTCTCCTCTGTGATGCCCCTCTGCCATGCAACCCAGCCTTGGAGCCAGCCAACTATGAACTGAAACTTCTACAAACTGTGAACTACAATAACCTTTCCTCTTTTAACTTTGGATGTCTGATATTTTGTCTCAGCAAAGAGAAAAGTAACCAAGACATCTGCCTTTTTGTCAAGTACAATGGAAGGACTCAGGGACTAGGCCCCTGGATAATCTTTCCCGACCGACTCTCTCTTCCTTTCCATGTAGCCCCTCTTTGAAATTTCCCAGGCGGGTGTCCTCAGCTTCTATCAGGTAATTTTGGCCCATCTATGCAGAGCTTTAAGGATGGTCCCCTCAGATACTGCAGTTGAGAACCTCTGGCTTTTCTTGGATGCAAGGGGCCTCTCTTCATTTGATCATTGCACAGGGTTACCATCTTGCCTCTGAATTGAAGGTGTTCTACTTCAAGCTTAGTTTTCCCGTAAGAGCTTCTTCAGTAATTTTTCTAAGAATACTTGCCGAACTTGCAAAACCAACAATGATTTTTTGATGTCTATACAGTTTATCCTCATATGAAGAATGTATTTATGAAGAATATATATATATAAGAATATATATACTATAAGAATATATATATATATATTTAGCATGACTTTGATCTTTTTCATATCAAAACCATAACCCCTGGCATTCTTGTACTTAGGAACATTTGACATTTTCATGGCATATTTAGCAAGGGTCACCATAATATTTTGAAATGGCTTTCTCTTTACTTTCTAAGGGCACAAATTGTGATTACATTACATATTATTTCCAGTCTCTCCCTATCAATAAAAGATCAATGTGGTTTTAGTTTATGGAGTCATACTGGCCCTGACCAGTGTGTAAATGCAGGTGAAAATTTGGATTGGCATAAAAAGCAGCATGTTTACCCTTGACATGTCCCTATCTTCACAGATAAGGAAATCTTTGAACTGTGATGTTTCAATGGAGAGGAAGCTAATGAGGGAAGCACTTATAATCCCTTAGGAGCTGAAGTACAGAGGGACATAAGAGTGCTCCTGGCTTTTCATTCCCTTTCTGTCCTCCATCCTTTTCCTTCCCTTCTCTCTTCTCCCAGTATCACTAGAACTTCATGGAGCCACGTGAAAGCTGGATATAGAGATTTCATGATGGTCCTTAGATGTTCCGTAAAGATCCCTGGGAAGGGCTGGAAGGGGATAGAGAAACTTCATGCAGCATCCAGAAAGGAAATGGTCTCTTGCTCTTTAGCGCCCCCATGGGGCCAGCCTGTCTTTTAAACAGGGCAGATACGCTGAGTATAGGTATTTAGGAATTGCTTACACTGAAAGATGGTGATTGATATTGATGATGGCGCCACATTTTGTTCTCCCTTTCCCATCCCTTTCTTCTGTCCAATTGAATCAGTCAGGAAGTCTTGTTAATTATTCCTCCTAAAGCCACTGTTTCTCCTCTTATTGTTCTTAATTCTTAAAAATTAGTAAGCAGACTTACTTTGGGTTTCCTGAGAAGAACAGAATAGAAAAGAAGGATTTGAGAGAAGGGAAGTTGCCAGAAACAGCAGCAAGGGAGGAGGGGAGCGAGAGAGGGGAAGCTGAAGTGCTGGCGTGTGCGTCTGTTGTGTGTGAGACCCTGCGACCCCTGAGTGGCGTATAGGAAGCCTCCGAAACTAGCCATTGCAGGACGGATGGTTGGGACGTTCGTGCACCACCTCCTGTCTCCTCCTGGTTGAAGGTTTGCTCCAGAGATGTTAATATCACGCTTACACGGCAGTGAGGCCGACAGGCACCTGCAGCATCCGAGAAGACCCTGAAGAGGAAAGAGGGAAGACAGCAAGTTGAAGTGGATGCTGTCAGGGGGAGGCGAATCTGGGCTCTTGTAGAAATGATCCACCACAGCTGTGGCTGACATTAGAAACGGAGCCAGGGGACAGAGCACTGAGTGTCAAAGGTGTCTGCTCCATAACTAATGAAGAAAAGCGATTCTTAAGGCATCTTCTCAACTCTGGCCTAAGTGACATTCTCTCTAAATATGAGGCAATGAAGATACTGCATGATCTACTAATAATGGACTTTCAGTCTCTCCTCTTGCTTTTCTCAAACTTTCCTAATCAATTCCTTACTGGAAATCTATAGTTGATTTCCATTTCCCATATGTAAATAAAAAATAAAGAATAGAAAGTTGACAAAAGACTCTTTAGAATGTAGCTGTACATTTTACTTTCTATCAGTCTACTTTGAACAGCAAAAACTTTCCAAAAGGGAGTTCATTAGAAAAACATGTTTGTGTATAGTTACTGTGTAATGAGAAAGGTCATAGTTTGCTAATGGGGTAGAAAAATGCAAACAGAGGGGCTGGGGATATAGGTCAGTGGCACAGCACCTGCCTGGAAAGTGCAGGGTCATGAGTTCGATTCCCGGTATCAAAAGAAAAAAAAAAAAAAAGAAAAAGAAAAAGAGAAACAAAAACAAAAAGAAAGAGAAAAACAAAGAAAAATGCAAACAGGGAGACTCAGTTGTCCTGAGAAAATGAGGGCAAGGTAAGGGACAAATACAAGGTAGGAGAAATGAATCTTGAAACTCTTCTGAGTCACAGGTCTTGATATCTGCCTCACACTTATGCAGAGGCCAAAGGAAGCCTACTATGTGGATGTGCTGGAGCAGGATAAAGGTCTCATGGGGAGAGCTGTTGATCTGACAAGATAATGAATTTTTGTTTAATAAAAAAGGAGGCAAAGAAAGAGTTTTAAATAGTTTTTCCACTTTTATCTTAAGATCATGCCATTCTTTATACTCTGCATGTGGTTCCTTGTGCCATTTTGAGTTTTCAGGTTCATTGTTATCAGAGGCAGGGGTTTCCCTAACTTGAAAGGAAGGAGTATCTCCCAGATAGTACTGAGCACACTAAACACTCCTTACTGGAGACCATGTGCTGCCAAGAGCACAGGGGAACTGGTTCAGTGTTTGTGTTTTGGTTATTGACACACCCTTTTTTGTTAACTGTAAAGGGTACAAGTTTCTATGAAACAGTCTTCTGAAAAAAAATTGACAGGAATCTAAACTTTTGTGAGTAGAGGGGCAGTATCTAGCACACCCATTCATTTCTCTCCATGTTCGCTGCATCTCCAAGCACCACTTGCTTTTGCTCATTTCCACAAGACTAGGCCATCACCAGCGCCTGCTTGGATCACCCTCCTTCACATATATTTCTCTTGAATCTTTTACAGAGGTCTTTCTAGGAAGAATATTGATTGAATCATAGTAAATCTGTAGGAGTTAATTTTCTGCCAACTTTACTGGATCATGGTCAAGAAACATAATTTCTGCTTGTATCTGAGAGGGTATTTCTGGAAAAGATCAACATTTGAATCAGTAGACTAAAGGGACAGATTGTCCTTCTCAATATGGATGGCCTCATCCAATTCTTTGAGGATCTGAATAGAACAAAAGGCAGAGGAAGGAAGGCTTCAGATTCTCTGCCTGACAGCTTGTACTCAACTCCTGGTCTAAACCCAATCGACACCATCAGGTCTCAGGCTTTTAGACTTTTGAACTGCACTGCAAGTGTTCTCTGGATAACCCTGATTAATACAACATCCTTGCTTAAAATCTTTCAAGCTCTCATGGTTGCTTTGAACATGAATTCCAAACTCTTGAGCAGGAAATAAAATTCTTAATGACAGGAGAGTAGGAAATATGTCTATCATCTCAGCCTATGTCTTGAAACTTAGTGTACTGACTAGTAAATGGTAGGACTCAGTAAATTTTCATTTTTTAGCCCTTGACTCATCTCCAAAATGACTTTAACTCTCTAAGGTGCCTTTCTTATAAAAAATGACTTGGGCATCCAGGCCACTTATATTTAGAAGATATAATTTCTATGACCACTGTAGCAGAAGAGAAGAGAGCTGGAGAGTTGTACAAGAACTTTTCACTGAGTCAGCCAAGACGACCACACACATAGCCCAAGGACCAGAACTAGACATGTGGATCCAACTTGACAGCAAGGGAATCTGCAAAATGCTTTCTTCTTGCATGTTGTATTAGTAGTTAGCTTTTTGGCACCCATGTTTATAGCAGCACAACTTGTCACAGCTAAATCTTGGAAACAACCCAAATGCCCATCCACTGAGGAAGGGATGCAAAAGATGTATTTGTATACAGTGGAGTATTACTCAGTTATAGGAAAGATAAACTCGAGGCTTTTATAGGTAAATGGACGCAACTAGAGACCATACTCATAAGTGAAATAAATGGGATCCACATCTGTAAACACTGTATTGTCTTCCTAGTGTAAGAACATGAAAGAGTAAATAAAACCTGAAATGTACAACAGATATTATGAAAGGGCAAGAAATTGCTCAAAAGAAGAAACAACTGGGATGAGGGAAAGGAGAGAAAGAAAGAAGGAAAAAAAGAATATATATGTATACAGAAGGATAGCTGGCATAACTGTACCGCTGAAGTCAAATGATCTATTGAAAGGAAGAGTTAATGCTTTATTTTTTATTTTTCTGACAAAATTTGCATGCTTATATCTGGTAATCTGAACAAGTAATTTGAAGACAATGATATGCAATATAACAACCATTGTTGAATTCCTATCATCTTGTTTGGTGAAACTCTGTATCATTTATAATTTTTTTGTTGTTACTTTTTATTCTCTTTAATGGTTTGATCAATCTTGCATTCTTACATCTGGTAATCTGAGCAGTTTCACTGAAGATAAAAATATGTAATATAACAACCACTGTTAATCCTTATCATTTTGTTCTGAAACCCTGTCTCATTGTTTTTGTTTTGTTTTTGTTTTTCTCTCTTTGTTTTGTTTTTTTTTGTCTACGTTTTGGCTTTTTGCTATTGTTCTTTTAAAAATTTTCTTTGAGGGGCTGGGGATTTAGCTCAGCGGCAAAAGCGCCTGCCTGGCATGCGCAAGGTCGTGAGTTCGGTTCCTGGTACCGGAGAAAAACAAAACAAAACAAAACAAAACAAAAAAAATTTTCTTTGAAATAAAAAAATGAGAAAAAAAAGTAGTTAGCTTTTTGTTGCTGTGACAAAATACCTGGAATAAACCTTGAAGGAGGGAAGATTTACTTTGGCTCTTGGTTTCAGAGGTTTCAGTCTATGGCCATTTGCCTCTGTTGTTTCTGGGCTTGCGATGAGGCTGAACATGATGGTGGGGAGCATGTGGTGGAGCAAAGCTGTTTGCTTCATGGTGGACAGAAGCAGAGAGAGGAAAAGAGCCAGAGCAGCAGGGAAAGAGACAAAATGTTGTTCTCAAGGACATAATTCCATTACCTGTTCCCTTCAGTTAGACCCTACTTTTTAATGCTCATTCAATTGTGAACTCATCAAAGGATTAATCTATTTCTGAGGTTGGTATCCTTATGATCTGATCATGTCCCCAAAGCTCCACCTCTGAATGTTGCTGCTTTGGGGAGTATACCTTCAACACACGAGCCTTTGGGGGACATTTTAGATCCAGACTGTCACACATGTCCAGGAAAAGAGAGGAACTTCGGCATTACCTTGCATTTTTTCTGCCATATAATTAACCGAGAACCAAAACCAAGAGTGAGGGAGATTCACTGTCTGTATGGTAACAGCTTCATATAAAATATAGACATTGTATTTCTACCTATGTAGTGAGCACCGCATGGGTGTGAGGATTGTGCAGAGTATCCTGGCTGCTCCTACTCTCAGCCATGCTTGGGGAAGAAAGGTAGGTCTTGAATTTGAGGGAGAAAACTGCCATTTTCACTCTCTGGGCCAGAGGGTAAGGAACTCATGACCATGGGTAGAAGGTCTAGATATTCTCATCCAAGGTGGTAGAAAGAAGACAAGATGAATTGATCTTGTCTTTACATGGGAGTCACTTGAGAACAAGGCAGAGACTCTGAAGTCATCATTAGGTTTTGTGAGTGTCAAGAGTGACTGCAGCAATGCAAGAGCAGCACATTTTATCACTAATTAGGTAAATGCCAAATTTTCACTCTACCTTTGGCCAGCACCACTGAATGTCTTTACCGTGCCTTAAGAGCAATCGGGAGGAGAACAAAGTCCACATTTAGATCAGATCTGCACCACATGAGAAACCTAGTGGCACAGGCTAGGAGGTGGAGGAGTAAGGCATCATGGTCATTCTGGTATTTCAGGGTTTGGGGGGCAGAGTGGTGAAAGAAACAAGTAAACAATGGGACTGATTTGTGAAACATGAGTGGTCCAAAGAGTCCCAGGAACGGCTGGGAAAACCTATAGAAAACTTTGACCTCCTCTCCCTGTGCATCCAGGAGCCAAAAGTCAGTATGGTTAGGGTAGAAAAAGAACTATGACCTTATTTTGTAACTTAGTTGGTGAAGCAGGACATTTGAGTTACAAATATGATGAATGTTTACAGAGTACTTCACAGCTTACATTAGCCCTGAATGTTCTCCTGTGATAATAGAAATTATTCTTAGCAGAAGAGATAGAACAGCACTTTACAAGAAAAGTTAAATAATGTTATTCATCATTGTTAATGATAAATAGTAACCACAACAATAATGACAACAGCAAACTTACCATGACAATCACAAATATGGCAAACTTGTTTGTTCCTGATATTTTCTGGACACCCACTTCTCTTATTTTAATCTTTGTTTTGCTTTTAAAATTATCCAACTCATTTTACTGTCAACTTTAGTTGCTGCATTCATCAACTTGGAAAGCCTATAGCCTTGGACAAAAGTGTCATTCGATATGTTTGATATATTCAGCTCTGCCTCAGTAATCTATTTGCAAAATTGTCCAATTTGAAAGTGACACATTTGATTCACTTGACTTTCCTTTTTCTAGCACAGTAAAATTTGAAGAAATTCAAGAGGTGCTGGGCACTAGCCACCAAGGAGAAAGGACAATAAAGGGATGTGTAAAGTACTCAAGAGAAAATTGTTGTGTGTTGTTAGTAGTCAAATTGAATGAAAAGTCCTGTGAAGTTGAACTTCCCAAAGAAAAGGCAATGACGTCTGGAGGGGAATGGAATCTTTTTAAATTTTTGTTATCAACTAGTTGATTTACATTTTCCAATGTTTTAACATAACATTTCAATTATTTGACTAATACCTGGCCATTGTAGAAAATTTTAAAAAGTACAGCTAATATAAAACTATGGAAAAATGAACAAAATAAAATGATTATTTTGTTGCCCCAAAACTATTATTCATATGCTGACATAATTCCCTTAATCCATTTTAATGTGTGTATAAATGATTGTTGCTATTATTTTTTAATAAAAAGGAAATGATTTGCATATACAGTGGAAATCTCTATGTTAGGAAGCATGTTGAACTTGCATTGTGAGTTAGCGAGTGACCTGATTTTGGCTGGACATGCACTGACGGTAATGTAAGGAAAACCCAGGCCTAACCTTAAAAACCTTATTCTAATATGAGGAGGGAGTGGAGGCATGGAAAAGTTCCATTTAAATCAAGGAGAACTTACTGAAAAATTGGGACATGCCCAGTGCTGCCTCAGAAAACAGACCTGTAAGAGCAAAGGAATGGACACTTGGATCCTGCCTTGAAAGTCCAGAGGAGACAAGAGACTCCACACACACACACACACACACATACACACACAGTAAAAAGAAAAGATCCAAACCAATGTCAAAACAACTGGTAGCTGAGGAATTCAGAGAGAGCAGTCATCTTGAGGTGGGCCATAAGGAGCATTTGATTGGAGAGGTGATTTTTGAGCTGGACACTTTCACAGTGGAAGTGGTTTGGAAGCAGCAGTGAGTGAGGTAACAAGAATCTCAGCAATACCTTCCTGCCCAGGATTATGACAGAGGCAGGGCAGAAGAGGATATAGGGGATGGATGGAAATACAGATGGAAAAGTTGGTTCAGCTGGAGAAGTCAGTGGCCTTTTCTTCTGTGATCCATTCTGATTAGAAAGCAATAGGGTTCTTTGTTGAACCTTAGTGCCAGCGATTTTAATAAGTGAGCCTGTTACATGGCCTTGTTTTTTAAAAGGATCAAGCATTATTTTCTTGCAGAATATTTCAGAACTTATTGCCACCCATAAGGAATGACAAGTAATCTAGTTCTACAACTTAATTTTGAACTTGCAGTATTTTTCTCTTTCTCATTTTTGCCTCCAAAAGTATTTTTTATTTACATATTTAGTTTTAATAAAAATTATTGTTTTTAATTGAAAAATAGACATTTTGTATATTTATGATGTACAACATGTTTTGAACTATGTACACATTGGAGCGTGGTTACAGCAAGCTAATTATCATATGTATTATCTCAAATACTTATTTTTTGGTGGTGAGAACCCTGAAAACCTACTGTAGGATTTTTAAGTATTTGATTTTGATTTCAAGAATTTCAAATTCAAGTAAACAATACACTGTTATCAACTATAGTTATGCTGTTGTACAATAGCTTTCTTGAACTTACTCTTCTTGTCTGAAGTTTTGTGCTATTTGACCAACATTCCTCTCCCTCCAAACCCGGAACACAGCCCCTGGTAATCCCCATTCTATTCACTCTTTTCATGAGTTCCAGCTTTTAAACTTCTACATATAAGTGGGATCATTTTTCTTATATGAATGATATCTCTTTTCTTTTTTTTCTAGATTCTTTTTTTGTTTTATGAAAAATGAAACAAATTTTCATAATCAATAAGAGAATAACAGTACTTATTACACTGTGTATCATTACCATCAATGTAGTTACTCACTACAAGACATAATCACTAATATTATTAATAATATTAATATATTATAATAAACATTGTTTTTAGAATGTAAAGATGAGAGTAGAATGCATTACTAGAAGTCTTGTAGAATAGTGACTAAGGGAATAAAGATGAGATTCTGCCTCCGTCCAGCTGTGTGATCTTCGTATTAAAAGGAACATAGGCCCTACTGCATGCTATTATCATGAGGGTTGAATGTGATAAATATCTAATATAATTTTTTTCTGTCTAAGAAATTTACTTAACTGCAGCAACTACTATTATAGACAGAATAATAACAGCTTACTACTAGATTACATAAGAATTAGAACTGTCTGGAAAACATGGGGATTTGAATGCATTGCAAATCTCCCAAGCAGTATTTTAAAATACCACTTTGCCAACGTCAACACAGGAATGGCAGTAGGCTCTTACTATGTAAGCAAAGCATGAGGACTTGAACATAAACACCCTGGATTCACATATCAGATAGTGGTGAACCTATGGCACACATGCTATTTGCTTTTCTTTCAAAAAAAAAAGATGCTACTATATGAGGTTTTTCTAAACTAAAGCCTTAGGTTTAGTCTTCAGGTTTAACTGCACCATCGGTACTTTGCAATAAATAAGTGGGTTTTGGGCTGCAGTTTAAGCACTTGGTCTCTAAAAGGTCTATCCTCACTGTGTTATATGGTCAAGGAAGCTCAATTGCCCTCAAAATATTTTTTGATTTTTTGTGTTGTTATTGTTTTGTTTTTTGAGACAGGACCTCACTGTGTTATATGGTCAAGGAAGCTCAATTGCCCTCAAAATATTTTTTGATTTTTTGTGTTGTTATTGTTTTGTTTTTTGAGACAGGACTATGTAGCCCACACTGATCTCAAACTCACGGGGATCCTCCTGCTTCAGCCTCCTGAGTATTGTGATTATAGGTGTGTGCCACGAGGGGCAGCTCCTCAAAATATGTTTTAAAAATCTTTTAATAAGAGGCGGTTTTATTTTTCAACTTCAGCCTTAGAATGAGAAGACATTGGGAAGTTATGCTCTAATCAAAATATATAGCACTTGCTTATGTTGCAGGTTAGAGAAAGAAAAAGATACACCTGTTATATGTTGGAGGAACTTTTTGGATATTTAGAGGCTCAGCCAGTATTCTTGCCCAAATGGAAGGCCCTTCCACTAATATTAAGACAGTGTACAGGATTCTGACCATTTCATGGCTTTGTACCTTTGTACTGATGCTTCTATGTGCCTGGACACAACCTGTGTCACTAAGACTTCCTGCTCAAAAACCTGTCTCACTGCCGCTTATCTTTCAGATAGCTCCTCTGGTTCCTTGAGCCTTGGCTTTGGGGCCTCTCCTCTGCATCTTCACATTTTATTCCTTAGTTAATGTTACCCTTTTCACACTTCTGGAGGCTAAACAATGGAAATATGGCCAGACGGTGTAAATTGTTTATACATTTCTAACATAAACATTTAGTATAAAAGTACTTTTTAGCTAAATAGAAGAGTCTTCTTTCCACAAATCCCTAGGTACCTCTCAGTTTTGCGAAAAATATTAACTCCTGCAGTTAAAAAAATAAGTACGATCTAAAAATTCTGGGAGGTTTCAATCAGCCTTATTCCCACACCTTCAGAAATCAGTTTTTGGGTCAAGCAGCAGTATGGGTTCCCGATAGTCTCTATATTTCAAGTAAATCATTCACGCCATTGAGCAAAACTGAAAAGATATACTTAAAAATATGTTTTATGGACCTACCTAGAAACCTTTGGACCAGAACAAGGCTGATGGCCAGAATTTCTCTTTCTCTACTACATATTCAATGATGCTCACCATGGACTGTAACAAGAGGAGGAAGAGTATGTCCACGGGGATCTGGATGAAACTGGCCTGTGAGGTCCACTACGGCGAGAACCATACCTTGCCCTCCATTCTCGAGTCCAGCACAGTGCCTGTCACATACTAGGTGTTCACAAGTTTTGCTGAAGGAAAGGATGGCCTGGATGGTCCTTTAAGCCTATCAGACTATCAGACACTCTGAGCTGGTTTCCTCTCCCTCCTCTTTGGCTCACCCTTCAGGATGTTCTCACTGCTGAATCACCTCTCTACAGACGGAGGATGTCTGTCTGTCCCACCTAGCAGAGACAGCCAAAAATCTGCTTCTAACACTGCAGCACTTCTTTCCATTTTGGAGCTACCTTTTGCATTTAAGATCTTTTGAAATTGCCTATAAGTTGCCTTTTTATTTTTCCTAGAGAAAAAATGCTTAATTTTTTATTAGATTCTCAAACTTGTTTCTGATTCCTAAAAGAATAAGAATCATTGTTCCAGAGTGTTCCTTTAATATTGTCACCAGGTGAAAAATCACTGACTCTCCCCCTATGGGAATGCCTTATTTTCCCCTGTGTGTCATTGACACTTCTGGAGCTGGAGAGATTGTCTTTGCCAAAGAGAGGCGTAGTGGGTGTAATTCGTCTTTCTTCTTCATTTCACAGTGGAGATCAATGGCATGCTTACCTGTCCTTCCCCTCCCACCAGCTTCTGTCCACGTCACTGTTCAAGCTTGAGAGTTAGGGTTCTGGTTTTAAACACAAAAGCTTTGTGCTTTGGCAGCCTGCCTAGACTTTCTAAGGCTTGGTTTCCTTACATCTAAATGTAGTGTTTTTCACCTTTTAGCATAATGTCCTTAGCTCAGAAAGATCTTCATGCACTCATTAATTCATAAGGCACACACTTATGGAGGGCCTGCTGTACACTAGATACTGTTCTAGTAGTGAATAAGATAAACAAGGTTTTTATTCTCAGGAAGCAAATATTCCAGGGGAAGAAGTCAGACAATGAGCAAATAGAAAAGGAAGAATATCAGAAGGTGGTGAGTGGAAGTAGAGAATTCAAATAAAAATAGTGTAATATAAAGCAATCATATGACTAGTTTTGCCTGGTGTATCATAGAATCCCTCTCTGAGGAGGTGACATCTAGGGTCTGAAGATTAGGGAAGAGGGAATATCCAGAGCCAAGTCCTTGAGGCTAGGGTGGGCTTGGTATATTCAGGGAATGGCACTGTAGCTCATTGGATCCAATTGGATTCCATGGCTTTGGAAGTTATTGTAAAGAGCTTGGAATGGGTTCTTGGAAGTGTTTCAGCAGGGGAGTGCTGTCATCTAAAACATATTGGGATAGAGAACTCCAGCTATTGCATGGAGAATGAATTGGAAAGAGCTGAGAAAAACAAGCAAGCAGATAACTAATTAAGAGACTACTTTAGTGGTCCAAACTTAAGCCAAGTGGGATAGGGAGGTTGAGGGTAGGCACATGTGCAAACCACTGGATGCACTAACCTCTAGCTATGGCATTTGACTTAGTAAAATGCAACTAGATCAAGTAATTAGCATAGTAGTGGTTCTAAGAGAATTACTTAATTTAGAGTAAATTAGGTAGGATATACCTAATGTTATTTTTATGGGGAGATTACTGTTATTTTTAGGAGCTGTCTTGGATGCAATGTTTTCAATACTTTTCTCTTTGCATTTTGAGAAGGAGTCTATGATTTATTCCTTCTAGGACACATTTCGTCATTTTGTAGTGAAAGAATTCTGATTATCTTCAAATGATAGATGTGAAACAGTGAATTCCAAGTTGTATGAAAGATATAATATATTGCCTTGCTCTAGAATTTATTATGAGGAAGGAATTGGAAAAAATTAGGGAGTTAATATCCAGGAAGAGAGCAAAACTAAAAAGTGACATAGATAGATTAATATATTTATAGATATATGTCATACAGTTTGATGCCAGGAAAGCCAAATGAAGAAGTAATGTTCTGAAAGCAACTCACAATTACCAAAATCACTAAGGTATGAGTCAGAGAAATATGAAGACTAGTGACAGTCATACATATATGGTCTCTCACACATAAAGTGTGAGAGAGAGATTTAAAGGGTGAGTGTTATTCTTTTCTTTTTTCCCTCTTTTTAGAAGAATTTGGTTCTGCACATTAACAAATGCACATATCTTTTGCAGTTTACCCTTATCAAGCAAGCTTATATTTATAAAATAAATTATTCTTAGACACAGAAGTCTTAAAATGAAAGACAGGCATCATTGCAATCTTTTAAGGTCATGCTAATCTCTTCAAATGTTAGAATTCACTGGGGTTCTAGTGGCTTTTCAGCTAAGTGGCCCCATCACTATAGAGTAATCCCTGTAGTGAGTGAAAATATAATAATATATTTTAAGAAAACACTAGGTTATAAATGAAATACTCTGCTAGGCCAAAAAGCTTGTTTTCAAAATGTGGGCACCAATATTCTTCAAGCTGTGCGGCTTCTAGATACACCGAAGCTGTTATTTAGGTTTACTGGGTACCCACCATGGGCCAATAATTTTGGCAGTGAATTTTTGCTACCTTCAAATTTCACCTCTTTTCTCGTTCCTTCTTCTTTTTGAAAATTCAGATGATAGAAATCAAAGTGTCTTTCTGTAAATAGTATAACAGACAGCTGGATCATCAGCATTTTAACACTGATAAAACAAAATTATCTAATGTGTAAACAAATAAACGACAATCTCCAAAGAATGTTCTGTGGATTGCTCGTAGTTCTGTGGATTGCTCAGGGTAGTCCTTGAAAGAAATTTCAGACTGATGTCTTCTGTGTGTCCCTCTTACTTCTGTTTAAGCCCCCACTAAGCCCATTCTGCCATGTCTCATGGCCAGTCACCATTTTACTTAAATAATATCAGAACAGTAGCAGAAAAACCTACAGTACATAAACAGTTCCTAGTTAGTCTCCAGGCTGTAACTGATACTTACCATCTTTTCTCCCCTCCACCATCACCTAGATTTTTTTTCTAACCTCGGCCAGCACTTTTGCTGCCTAATGGAATAACCCAGAATTTACCTTTGTGGGGCTGACTCCCTGATTACACTATACATTTTACACATGATTGCTGCAATTTCCCATTCACTATTATCAGGAATGGATACTCATCAGTAAATCTCCTGCGTTCCAGGCGTACTGCTTCTTGTCTCCAGCAGGTAACAGTAACCTAGCTCCTCATGATACTCAGGACAAATTTCTCCTGCCTGTGTAGTAAGCCCTTTCTTCAGATTACCGCAGGGCACGAAGAGCCCAGAGTGACCAGGTGGCTTTTGGCTCAGTAGGACCCTTACCACATTCTGTGGAGCCAGAACCTGTCACCCAGCAGAACCCAAGTTGTATGAATGGGAAGCACAAATGCTAAGCGAATTACTAGGGGTGGTGGTGAGAAAGGCCCATTTCACTCACTTCTTTCCATTTTTGAATTAGTAGACTCCGGTTCTGAGGGATGAGCACACGTGGCCACCACTGGTGCAGCGTGTTTGAGGGAACCCTCCAACCTTGAGGGGTTGCTTTCTGAATTGATGTCTTCATGCCTCTTTAATGCCATTCCACCATTCTATCAGATCAGCTGTTTCCTGATGAAGTGATCTGTGGTAGGACACATAGATCTTATGCTTGTGTACAACCCTCAGTACTGATGCTGCAAGCTATGTCCTCTCTCCCGAGGCTGTGCTGTGGAAGTAAATCAGGAATTCTAAATGTCCTCAGATAGTGGGCAGGGAAGCCAGATATACATAGAATAGGCTTTATTTATGCTAAGGACAAATCTCTGCTCCCTCCAGAGTGGAATGTCTTAAAATATTGAGAGTAACACTAATCTCTATCTTTCTATCTAAGATGTGGGTTACTTGAATTTACTATCTTGGTTTGGACGGCAATTTTGGAGGCTTCCTTTTGTCTTTTTGCATTCTAATTATTCTGATTTCACACACTGTGCAACTAATGTGAGAGTCTGTCACCTGCTAACTGTGCACTCAGGGTGTAGGGAAGTAGCCCTGAAGTACACCCACTTATGGAAGCAACTATAAAACTTCCTCAGGTCAGGACTCTATTTACTACCTGTGTTAGTCCACTTTGTGTTTTGAAACACCTGAGATGATGAATTTATAAAGAGGAAAGGTTTATTCTGGCTCATGGTTTTGGATGTTCCAGTGCAAGATCAGGTGGTCCTACCATTTTGAACCCCAGTCAAGTGTGGCACACTGTGGCTGGAGTGCTTGGTGGAATAAACCTAGTTATCTCATAAGTGGGAAGAAAGAAGGAAGCACCAGGAAGAAGAAGTGACAACAGTCCCACAGTCTCCTTAAAGAACAGGCCTATGATGACCTCAGTTTCTCTCAGTAGGCCCCACCTCTCCAGTTATAGAAGTATGCTGTCACATTTCCATAGCACCACGCTGGGGACCACATCTGGCCTTTATGGGGACACTTATCCAAACCATATCACTGCCAGACCTCCAAGTGTCCTCACCTGAATGTCCTCTGGCATCAGTCAGAACATCTCACTAGCACTGCATGCACCACAGCTCAAATGCAAGGTTTCAGTATCACACTTCTCCTAGCACACGCTTATCTGGCAACTGCTGGCAGGTAGGTCCCTTTGGAGGGCACACTTGAGAGATATTTATTGCATATGCTTGTCATAGTTTAGGGTCTTTTTTCATGGACCTTGCCTAATCTGCAGCTGATGGACTCTGGATCTTACAGAAGATTCATAATTGGTATCTGGGTAAGGAATTGTGATTTTGCATGGTAACAGTGAAGAAAGTATTCTGTTTGCCTGTTCTGTTTTTTTGTTTTTTTGATTTTCTTTTCGTGGTTATACGAGTCAAGCATCACCTTACACGGTGTCACCCATCTATTTTTGCCTCTAAGAACACATGGTTTATTAGTTATGGCTTTAGGTTTCATTGGGTCAAAATGTCCTGGTTTCCACTCTGGCTGTGCTACCTGTTATAGTAATTATATCTACCTTGTCTCTGGCCATTATTTGTTTCTATCCCATCTCTGGTATTTCAAAACCCTGTCAACCATGGAGTTCAGCTTCATGGAAGCATCCTTTAATATTCACACTGTCCACAGGACAACTGCACAGAGGGTCTCTTTGAGATGCCAGTGTCCTCTTACTAGCAGGGCTGTAGTAGGACTTTGGGGGGACTAAGGCACTTGTGCCTTTATGGGTTCCTTCTTATATCCAAAAGTATTAAAAATTATATCTTAATCAGTTTTTCCTTATCATTTAAAATAATGAAAATGTTTTCATGGACCCCTAAAAGCACTGTGCATGTCAGGCCTAATGGATGTCAGGCCTACTCACTAGCATTCTCCTTAGTGACCTAGTGATGGGCGTACCCCTTTGGACCTTCTTGGAAAACAGTACGGTTGCACCTACTACAGCTATGCTACCCTCCTCACCCCCTTCTGATAAGTTCTTTATATTCTGAGAGGCACCTTTGACCTCTCCATTTACTTGGAGGCCATACCAGGCCATACCAATCTTTAGGGAACCAATTCCAAGGCACACTAAGATGAGTGGAGTATTCAGAGGGATCCCATGTCTAAAACCTCTCCCCATCCGGTTCTACATTCAGACCTTTCTCTCCTCTTCCTCACCCTGTCCCTAACAATCTTAAAATTCCCTCTCACACACAGCCCCCTGGTTCTGGAGAAGTTCTCTAGTTTTCCTGCTGAGTAGACCCTTTTGTTCCAGAGCAGAGACTGATATTTCTGTTGCAGTTATGTGATCAGTTATTGGTCCAGAAGCAGCGAGAGAAGGTAGGGATTTATCTTAAGGAGAACAAGCATTATTTTGCAAAGCGTGTACCTCAGGTCTGATCTGAGAGAAGTGGTCTTGATGAATTATTTTCTTTCTTTTTTTTTTTTTGATACTGGGAATCGAACTCAGGACCTTCGCTTGCCAGGCAGGCGCTTGTGCCACTGAACTATATCCCTGGCCCTTTGATGAATTATTTTCAACATCCAAGTTTTTAGATTTTAAGTTTACTTGAAATTGCAGTCATAGTCATTATTTCCATGCTAAATTCAGAAAGCACCATTTCTTTTTGCTGTTATCTGAAAATATACTTCGGTATGTGCATGGATATACAACTTATTCTCTGTAGAGAGGCAGGTCTGGGTGTTTATTTACTGCTACCATAAGTTACAGGATGCCAGGGACAGAGAAGAGTCAAGTTATGCTGTAGCTCAGCATCAGTCAAGGAAAATCTTTCCCCTAAAAGGGCAAGTCTGAGGACAAAAACCAAAACGGTGATCGGGCTTCATATTTGGCCCTTCTCCATCTATGAGCATTTTGAAGGTTGCGATTTAGTTGCTGTTTGCTTAGTTGATCAACTTTGCTGTTTCATAACTATGAAATGCTTGTGATATGGCAAATTTTTATATTTTATGGAAAAATGCTTGTATTACACAGTGGGTTTCTGTCCCCAAGCTCTCAGGCTCCCTTGATAAGACAAGTGCATGTATGTAATTTCATATTTTGAGGATGGCTGCTTTAATATAAAGTCGTTTTAGGACACTGAAGATCTGATGAGCTTACCACAAATAACTTGCTTTGCTGTTGCCTTGTGGAACTAATTAAACACATGGACAGACACACAAGTCAAACCAGGATGCTCTTCTAATTCATCCAAAAAATCCCAGGAGAGAAAGATCTGTCTCTACTGATATCTTAATTGCTATAAATCACTCTGACACTTTTAGATGTAGTTAACTAATAATCTACAAATAATACACACTTTAAAATTTTTTTCTTTCTAGGATAAGGTCTGGGTATGTATTCCAGGTTGGCCTTGAACTCACCATGTAGCCCAGGTTGACCTTGAAGTTGTGTCAGTCCTCCTGCCTCAGCCTCCTGAGTTCCAGCATTACAGGTGTGCACCACCATGCTCAGCTAACGCACACATTTTAAATGAGCTGCTCCTACTCTGGTGACCCAGAATTCATTTTTTTCTATATAAAAAACCCTTAGCATGAAGTTAGTCCATTCGATGTGTATAAAAATAATACATTGGTGCTGTGGTAACATGGCACTTGGGATTTGGCCTGTGCAAATTGAGATGCCCTTGAGTTGCTTCACAGTAATGCTGACCTGGGTGGGTCCATACACGTTTCTTTCCATATGAGCAGGGAAACTGGAACCGAGGTGAAGATATATGAGACTGGTGAGGGAGTTCCCTTCTGTGTTCATTTTCCGGGAATTGGAAGGGTGGAAATCATTGTCTCAGTCAGGAAGCTGCAGGTTGCAGTGTGGTGATGGTGAGGTCTTTTGAGCAGAAAGTGAGGCTGTGCTTACCAAGACATTGCAATGAAACTTCTTCTGGCTAACTTATTTCAAATAAGTTATTTCACTTCTGTGGGCCTCGTTTTTATCATCTACAAAGTGGGAACAGTGACAGCAACTTTCCTTGTGGAGTGATCATAAATGAATGCATTAATACTTGTAAATCATTTAGAATACCATCTGGTTCATAATAAGCGTTCAATGAGTGCTGGCTGCCACCACCATCGTTACAAGTACCATTACTATCATCATCATCATCATCATCAGTCTTTATCTGATGTGTAGCCTTGAGGGTGTGAGAATAGATTGACCTTTAATAAACATGACTCCAAAAATGTGTGCGTCAGCAAACTAAAGGAGCCTGGATGGCATAAAGGAATAACAATATCCCATAACTGACTTTTATGATTATTCACTAATTTCCTGTATACCTTTTTTATACTATGTCTGAAAAAAAGTGTTAGGGGTTGAATTGTGTCCCTGGAAAGATATGTTTAAGCCCTAACCACTTATACCTTTGAATGTAATCTTATTTAGAAATAGGCATGTTGTAGACATAATTAAAAGAAATGACATCATACTGAATGTTTCTGTGTGTTGGGGGGATCCTAATTCAAGGGGACTGATTTATTTATAAGTAGAGCAAAAAACATTGGGGGGGTGGTTTGAGATAGGGTCTCACTCGGTAGCCCCGCCTGGCTTCCAAATCCTAGTAGTCTGCTTGCCTCAGCCTCCCAAGTACTGGAAGTATAAGCATGCACCACTATATCTGGTTTAGTAGAGTGAAATTTGAATACAGAAAAAGCACAGAGGGAAGACAATGTAAAGATATACAAAGAGTCTGGCCACGTGATAACAAGGATTGCGCAGATGCGTCTTCAAGGCAAGGAAGGCCCAGGCTTGCGGGCATATCCAGACACTACAGAAACATGGAAGGATTCTCTCTTCCAGGTTTCAGAGGGGGTATGACCCCACTCATACCTTGACTTCAGACGTCCAGGTTCCAGAATTGTGAGACCATAATTTCTCTTGTAAGACACAGACATTGTGGCACTTTGATAAGGCAGCCCTAGGAAACTAACCGAGATGGAGACGGGAAAGCTCCACGGAGGAGATAATACCACCTCCCACTTAACCAGTCAGGTTACTGGAAGCTAACAATGGTGATCAAATGCTGAAAATCAGTCACTATATTTTTTCTGTCTTGACAAAATCCTACCAAAATGAGTCTTTTCCCTCATTCTAATCTATCTCCAAGATCTGCTTCTTGTAAAAAGAATTTTCTAAATACTATAGAAGTGGTAATTTATGGACATACACTCTTTCCTACCAGATATTTGAGCAAATCTGCTTAGATTTTGAGTCACCTTTATTTCATCTGTTCACTCTCATCTTTTGGCTTCAGGGTAGAGTGACAGAGCAAGAGGCAACTCTGTTTAGATCGCTCAGACTCACAACGACCCCTTTCCCTGTGCCTTCTTGGGAAGGAAGGGGTGTGTCTAAATTTTTACTCTGATCTCTCTACTATAATTCTTCCATTTTCTCACTCCACCAACATTAATACAACTTGATTATTTTCAGAGAAAAAGCAGCCGTTTGTGTTGCAGGTATCAGCTAGGTCCCCCATATATTTACATCACACAAATTTCCCTATTTCTAGAAACATCTTTTAGGCACATTACATTTGCCAGCACCCATCACATCTTCCCACAGTGCTGAGCTCAGATCCAGCAGAGTCAAGTCACCATTTATTTGTTTTCAAATACTTTTTCTCCCCTGATGACCTGGAAAATCTTTCCAGAATTACTAGTAAGTCCTGCTTTCATTTTGTACAAAGGACCATACAGCCAAATTTAAAATTTCAGAAGCCTAACATAATAGAAGGAAGACGCAAAATTCATTAAATTATCTCTGATTTGTTTGCTAATTTTCTTTTGACTCATGTCTACTACCTTTCCCCTTCCATAGAATAATAAGATTTTGTTCAAGTTAGCAGGCCAATTATTTAGGTTGTTCTTACAACTGTTTCCAAAACCACTTTCTTCAGGAATTGCATTCTTCTCATTAGTTGCAATAAGTGGCCACTTGCCAGCCTGACTCCACTATGTTATTTTGTAATGTATATGAGACACAAATATGGCTTTAACAAATATGCCTTTTCTGAGGTCTCCAACAAGGGCATGAACAAGGGCATGTGTCTATATCAAGAAGGATCCTGCTTTCTACATTTTAAAAAGGAGCTGTTGGAGTAGCTTTAGCTCCTTCTGCTCCTTGATTAAATCTTGATTAAAATCAGTGCTGCAGTCATAGAATGGGAAGCAGTCTCCTCCTTTCTTTCTCTGTTGTAGGTAACATCAGTTGATTGCTTGAGACAGTTAAAGGTGCTTTGGTAGTAAAAGGACAGCAAGATTAATGGACAGTCATTTCCATAGTAACAGCAAAGCACTCTGGGAAACAGAGCCACTGGGGAGCTGGAGTTACACATGCCAGGATTTTGGCTCCCATGGCAACAGTAGAGTGTGGGGTGGGGATGAACACACTAGGAAACTTAGCAAAAGTCCGTTTAGTGAAGACAATGTATAATCAGAGTTGTCAATCTATTTTAAAATTCCAAGTTAAAATAAATCAAATTTGAGACCACAAGCTGATGCAAAACATTTAAAATACACTGTACATCCACTGAAAATTTCTGAAGCATAAGCACAAATAGTATAAGAACTATCCAATTGTGACAACTCGTTAGTTTAAAAAAATCCAATTACCCAGATTTTTGTCCCAGAGTAGTTGCAGAAAATTACACAATTAGAGCAATTTTTCTCAGCTGCTCCACTATAGAAAATGAAAGTAATTATACAAAAATAGTGTAAAATACTTTTCACAACTGCAAGTTAGAGTTTTGCTTTCTTTAGAAGAAATTCTGTTTTTCTTTCAGATAATCATCTCAACAAAAAGTTGAAGAGAGCCAGCAATAAAAAGAGACAGCAATAGCTAAAAGAAGAATCAAGAACAAAGCAAAAGGTGAGTGAAATACTAAATGACTCATGAGAAACCGAAGAGAATTCAGAAAGACCTAAGAACCCAGCATTCCAATTACAATGAGTAAAAAGAAGGCTGACACAAAATCGTATTCCTCCTGCTTTTATTAACATTGGAGTTAAAGTTTTTGAAGGTCTCCTTTGTCCTGCATCAAATTATAATGCATTCAAGGAGCTCAGCATTCACTTAGAAACGGTCATTCTTTTCTGTTCAGCCCCTTTGAGGCAGGTCCACACACCCAGTGAAACAGAAGTTTGGAAATTAACTGCTAAACTAGGTGCAGACTAAGTACTAATCAAGAATTTGAGGGTAAATCTACATGTATCCACTCTTTATTTAAAATAGTTACTACTTCAAGAATACACTGAAGTTTTACTAGACTATAATTTGGAAAGCAGATATTAGGGATTCAACCCAGTTCTTGCCTTGGTTGTTGTATTCTTGGTTGTACTTTATGCCAATAGGATCTGAATGCTGGAAATTTCATTTAGGCATGTGAGGGATCTGGTTACATACAAGGTCTCAGAGAAGCGCAAAGCCTACTTGTTAAGCACCATTTCAACACCTATATTCCACGGCTTGAAAAGAAAGCTTATTATAAGGAACATCTGTGGGACTGTCCCCTTGGCACCAGCACCCGTAATCTTTGAGCTGGCCTTCTCTGCCATTTGCGCAACTAGAATGATTGCGCTGTGAGTCTGATTTTGTGCCTGTAGTTACAAATCCAAGCTGGGCTTGGCTAGTCAAAGCCAGTTTTCAGGATATGGGAATTTGGGATTCAGCAAGCTGAATCAGCCTATCACCTGACTGAAGCAGCAAGTTGTAAAACTTTCAAGTTTTTAGTGATAATGTTTTTGTCATATGGGTAAAAATTTAAAAGACAAGAGTAAAGGAGCCAGAGAAAAGCAGAGACAAGAGACAGAGATGCAGCTTGGACAATTTCCAAGCCCCAGACTAGTTGCTGAAGCCTGGCAGAATCTGCATTTGTTATGGGTTGATTGTGTCTTCCCAGTAAGTTCCTCCCCTGTAGCTTTGGTTTTTTCTTTTGTTTGTTTTGTTTAAGCTGACTCAGTCTGGTTGTTTACCTCTTGCAAGCAAGAGTCATAGCTAATGTAATGATCTCTCCCCAAATACTCTAAAGCAGATGGTAAAAGAAAGGTGAACAATCGCTTAGTCAGAAAGCACATTGTGGGAAATAAAGGAAGGACACAAGAAATAATTGCAAAATCTTGCTTTCTTTGCAATTTGGAGCTTTGTGAGCATGGTGGACTGACTAATGGTCAACCTGTAACACCCAGCTGAACTGAGTCAGCATGGTGCTGGGTGTGGAAGACCCACCTGAGGATTGTTGCCAACAGTGCAAAAGGAGAACTGGAGGGGAAGAGGATGTGCTGTCGATTCTCCTGGTGAAGCTTATCAGGCTGGTTTTCCTGATATGAACTCAGCTCTTCTCATTGTCAGAGGAGCTTGGGTCCTCAATGTCGCTGAGGGTGTGCTGCCGTTCACTTCAGAGGGGGAGCTCTGGTCCTTACTCTGAGCATTGCTTCCTGGCTCCAGTGCAGATTCTGCAGCCTGCTGGCACAGATCCTTCACCCTGCTGGTGCAGACTTTCTAGCTTCTAACACTGGACTTTGGGCCTTTCTAGTGCAGATCCTTGATAGAGACATTCATGAGACCTTGTTGTGGGCTCTAGGCCTCCAGGAGGACTTGTGGAGGACATTACCATGGGCTCTAGGTCTTCAGCTGGACATTGCCATGGGATCCCAGCTCTCAGCTGGATTCTTTGGGTCTTAGGTGCATGGATAAATCTATTATATTCTTCTGCATTTGACTTTTTGGGTGAATATTAGAATATAATCCTTTAAGTTATATGTCCTTTATTAAAGTTATTCCCTTGTAGGGCCTGGGGATTTAGCTCAGCAGCACAGTGCCTGCCTAGCAACCACAAGGTCATGAGTTCCATTCCTGGTACCCGAAGAAAAATAAACAAAAAAATAAATAAATTTATTCCCTTGTAAACCCTGACTACAGCAGTGAGGAAGGAAAGAGGTTTAGAAATCACTACAAGCAGGGCATCATCAGAAGAAACAAGGCCAAGTGGAACAAAAGGCAGTGAAATCAGGACATGGTATCTTTGCTAACTACTTGTAGAGGGTGGTGAGAATATAAACTTAAACCTGAATTTAGGCTATTTGTTCTACACCGCCTATTGTAGGGTGTGCTAGGTAGATTCTTTCAGATTTCAAGGGACACTGACACACCAGGCAAATAGTCCAGCATTCAGATAATAAGAATTCTGAAAAGAGAGAACAGAGAAAAGTTGAGGAAGCTGACTCAGATCATTTCCTTGGGTTGAAGAACTTGAATTTCCCAATTGCACAGGCTCACTGAGAGCCCAGCATACAGATGAAAGTAGATCTTCATCAAGATATATTCCTGGGAAATTCAGAACACTGGGACAAGGAGAGAATCTTAAATATCTCTATAGAGGAGGAAAAGGAACAGGTCATAGACAAAGTATAAGGAATCAGGATTTCTTCTGCTATTTCAATAGCAACCCTGGTGGGATAATGTTTTCAAAATTATTTTGTCTAGAATTCTATATCCAAGCCAACTGCAAATCAAATAGAAGTGTAGACTAAAATATCTTTCAGATGTGTCAGGTCTCAACAATGTCATTTCCATGCTTATTTTCTATGGAAAAATCGAGGACGTTGTGACAGTAAAAGACAACTAAACCAAGAAAGAGGAATGTATGGGCAAAAAGAATAATAAGGTAAAGAGATGTGCAGGACTAGAGGGGACACCACCATGATAGTTGTGCTCAGGTGTAGAGGGACACTAGTCCACATAGCAGGTTCAAAAAGATGGTACCATAGTTCTGTGTCTATAACTGCATTTCCCTGAAAGCAAAAAGACAGGTGTAGTGAGAACCAATGGAACTGTATTAGTTATCTATTGTTGTGTAAAATGCAACTGCAAATACATGCTTTAAAACAACATGCATTTACATTTTTCATGGTTGGGCATCCAAGCACAATTTAGCTGGATTTTCTCCTCAGGATTTTCCAAGGCTATTAACAAGGTAATGGTCAGGACTGGGTTCTAGAGTTTGGGGTCTTGTAGTTATTGGAAGCGCATAAGGTTGTTGGTACACATCACTTCATTGTAGTTGTTAGGCTGGGGTCCTGTTTTCTTGCTGTCACTCAATATTTACTCTTTGCTCCTAGAGGTCACCAGCACTTCATGTGGCTTTCTTACAACATGAGAGCTTCCTTCTTCAATATCTGCAGGAGAATCTCCCTCTTAGACTGTTAATATGGAGTCTTATGTAATATAACTTGGTCAAGAGAGTGACCATTCCACAGCCTTTGCCATATTCTATTCGCCAGAAGTAAGGCTCATGTTCTACCTTCCCACAAGGAGAGGGGTTTATACAACAGTATGACACACTTATGGTCACTGAAGGAGGTGTCTACTACAGCAACTATTAATTTAACTGATGAAATACACAATGACAATGGTATATGACTGAGACTGAGTGATAATGTAATAAAGAAATATTTTCTCACAGGAACAGTCCCACTGATATCTAGTGTTCTAATTAACTCATTATCAAAAGCTTGCAAATGGCTGCCATACAGTAACAAAAATTTTTCCAAATTTGAGATATTCCCTTATGCATACATATTCCCTTTCCATGAACATTATGTCAGTAAGAATCACCATTTTTCTGGGTATAGCAGTAACTCATCCTTTTATATTGCTCTATGGTATTTCATTGCATGGATATACTGCATTACTGATCTACTCTACTGCTGAGAAATGCTTTGCTTCCAGTTTTTTGTTCTTATGAATGTTGATATTCTGGATACATCTGTGGATGTGTTGTAGTCCACCTACATAATTCCTTAATCTGATATTAAGGAATGTACAAAAAATCCATAGTAAACATAATATTTAATGGTAAAATAGTGGAAGCATTTTCTCTGAGATCAGAGATGAGATAACAATATATGATAACATTGCTCCCTTTCAGCATTTTACTAGAGATTCTAGTCCATATTATCTCCTAGTGAAAGATGTAAAAGGTATGAGGATTAGAGAGGAAAATGCAAAATTGTCATTATCTGTAGTGTAAAAATTTGTATAAAACACAGAAAAACTATTTAAGTAATAAGTGAACTTAATGTCAATTTATACAAGTTCTTTGTATATATGGTGACAAATGATTTTTAATTAAAAGTTATTCAACTTATAATAAGACAAAAATATCAAATCCTTAGAAGTTTGTCATAAAAAAGATACATGGTATTTTATTACTATACAACAAAATTACAAAATATATTGTGGTAAGTAAGACAAATAAATTTAGGAATATAACATGTTTGTAGGTTTAGCAATTCAGTACTGCCTTAGTTACTTTCTCCTTACTGTGACAAAATACCCAACCCCACAAATTAAAGGAGGAAAGATTTGTTTTGGCTCACAGTTTGTAGAGGATTCAGTCCCTAGTGTTCTGGCAACAAGGCAGCGTGGGTGGAATGGCAGAGGAGAAAGAGCTCCTGGCCCTGCAGGCAGGAAGCAAAGGAGAGATCAAGGGAGGAGGAGGGATATACACAATTCCAAGGCACCCCACAGTGACCGACCTCTTCCCACCAGGTTTCACCTCCTAACATCGCACCTAGCTATAAATCTATCAGTGGACTAATCACATATCACAGCCATGATCCAGTCATGTCCCAAAAGCCTCACCTATAGCCATGTGAGGCTTTGTGATAACATCTAGATATAAACAATAACAAATATTGTTGAGTTGCCAGTTTTTTCCATAATAATTTATGGATTCTGTAGAACCCCATCAAAACAGTAAAAGGTTTAGCTTGAGAAACTTGACAGGCTAATTGTAAACTTTATGGAAACATTCAAATGGTCAAGAACAGCAAAGATACTTAACAAAGACAAAGCTGAAGGATAAATGCTCCCAGATTTCAAAAAGTGTTAGTAAACAGCAGTAATTAAGACATTGTGGTGATAGTACAAGAATGGATATGGACCAAAAGGAGATAATAGGGTCAGAAACAGACCCATGCACATACAGCCAGTTGTTGAAAACAAAGGCACCACTGCAACTCAGTGGGAGCTAAAAATGCTTTTGCAACAGAGGACCCTGGGAAACTGTATGCTCGTATGGGGAAAGTAAAAATTGACTCCTACTCCACACTGTGCATGCATCAAAATTAATTTAAGATTGATTATAGATTTGAAAGTAAAAGCTGAAACAGTTAAACTTTAAAAAAAAGCATAGGATATCCTCATGATCTTAGGGTTTCTTCAGACAAAATGCAGGAATCAAGAAAGAAAAATTAAAAAATTATACTTCATTACATTTAAGAACTATTCATCCAAAAGCATTGTGAAAAAAAGAACATGAAAAAATTACCTCAAAGGTAGGAGACTTCCCTAGAATGCACAAAGGCCATGTTAATCCCCAGGACCACACACATGCACACATGTGTGCATGCACACACACACACACACACACACACATGTTGTGCCTGTATGTACATATGTGTGTTGTTTGTTTCTCTCTTTCTCTATCTATATCATCTTTATCTGTATATACTCTATATCTACCTATATCTATATATCTCCAGTAGAATATAAAAAAATTCCTACAAGAAAAGAGGGAAGACAGATAATCCAGTAGGAAAATGGGAAAAGAATTGAGTAGGCAAGGCACTTCTTAAAGGAGATTTCTGAACAGCTAATGAGCATATGAAATAAATGCTTTGCATCATTACGCACTGAAAGTCTATTTAACATAGTTATAAATCACCACTATGAGACCACCACACATTCACTTTAGCTACTAAAACAAAGTATACAAACAAGCAAAGTAAACTCAAACAAACCAACAACTCAGCGGCAGTTGTAACTATTGGCAAGGCTGTGGAGCAATTAAAAATTTTACACATTGATGGTGGGAGTATAAACTGATACAAATATGAACAACAGTACTTGGAAAACTGTAATAAAGACAAATATATGGCTATCTGGTAGACAAGAAATTTTACACATGGAATAAACTCAACAAAAATAGGTACATATACACAGGAAAGGATTTCAAATTAAATTGATTCATTGAAAAAAAATTTTCCCATTAAACAGAGAATCCATAGGTATAACAAAAATCTACCTGTTGTAATGTTGACATAGTCAATCCTCCTCAGGCACAGAGTTCCTCTTGGTAATAGATTTACTTTTCAGCTGCAATCCAAATTCCACTGTACTCATGGTTTTTGGCTTAGAGAGTGTAAAAAGCGTGACTATGTCTTGGGTTGGTTTGTACCTGAAGTTTATTTTATTATTGGTCTAATATCTGGAACCTAACTCAAGTCAGCATCAAACGTAAGTGTAAAGACAGGGTGATCAGAGGAAATGAACTTGGGTATAGATTAAAGGAGGTTTACTTTAAAAGTTTCCCAGTATGTTGTAGTGATGACATTCAATGACCATGTGACTTAGGTCAAGTGTAAGAAGAGTTCACTAAGTGTTTGAGGATTCTGGTCAAATAAATTGAAGTTCTCCATTTCTTAATGATTTGAGTATAAGTACAGTCAAACTAAAAAGTCATAAGGATAAAATGTAACAGCAAGTAAACAGAATATAGAAAGCCTCTTACTGACTAAAGGGGTTTCTTGGAGGCTGAGAAGCTCCCTGTCTCTTTGAAAAAGGGCTGGCAAAAGCAGTCTAAAAGAGATCGAGGAATTAATGTCATTTTAACCAGCATGCTTACTATTCTCTTAATTTCTGTTAATGTATGTATACATGGCTATTTTTGGTTACCTTGAGGGTGTATTCATATTTTGTAATTTTATATTTAGCTTGCCTTTTTATTCAAAAAAATTCTGCCTGTCTGAGTTTTTGACAGGAAGATAAAGTGTGCAGATTTTTCCCACTGCATTTAATGCCTGGTTCTTCTTTCTCCTTCCAACCTAGATTTTTTACAATCTCTTCTTACTTTGTGGCCCCTGTATCACCACACTTTTATTCACCTTTTTTTCTATAAGAATCAATATTACAGGCAAAGATATGATAAACTGTCTCATCAAAGGACAATATTTGTTTCTGATAATGTTGTACAGATATATTGTGTAAGTTGCATTCAGTTACTAATAAAATATAAGGTGGCTTCTGCAAATAAGGGTTTATTTTTCCTATACAGTGAGAGATCTGGATGCTGAGAGTGGATGGCTTTGACGAAGTAGCTCAGGGTGTCTGTCATTATTGTGACCTTTCCTTTATAGCCCTAAGATGCCCGTTCCTGTTCCTACCATTCTATTCATGTTCCATATAGGATGAAGCAGAGCAGTTAGGAAGGGACATGGTCAGCTAAGTTAGCTCATCTTAAAGAGCTTTTCCTGAAGTCCTTGCTAACATCTCCTGCTACATGGGCCGCAACTGTGGCCTGTGATTATCTATCAGCTACAAGGGGGCTGGTCTCCTAGTCTTTTTTCTAGGCGGATTGCCATCCAGAATACAACTGGATTCAGATAGTGTGATAAGAAAAAATGAATATTGGCTGGGCAATCAGTTGTCCTGTCACATGTATCTTCTCTTCATTTTATAAAGGAGATCAAACTTAAGGTCAAATGGAATGAATCTCTCACTGTAGAATTTAGGCATTGACAAAGGAACAGGAAGTGTTGTGAATGGCGGTTCTAATAGATCTTTAATTCTCATCATAGGCCGGGAATATAGCTCAGCGGCACAAGCACCTGCCTGGCAATTGGAAGGTCTGGAGTTCAATTCCTGGTACCAAAAAAAAAAAAAAAAGAAGTGAGATCTAATTCTCATCATATGGGAGAAAGGTTAGTTTATTTCTGTTTAAGGTTAATCTCTAGAATGGCATGACTGAGAAGGAATGTGTGCCCTGAAATCTTTTATTACTGAGTACCTATGTACTAATACACATGAAAAGAAAACATATACTAATACCAGAACTAGGCCATAAAAAAGAAATAAACCATTTTAATTACTTGTGTGTGTGTGTGTGTGTGTGTGTAGTTGTAGATAAATCTATATAGTCTAAACTGTTGCTCATCAATGATTATGAATAATTGGAAAATGAATAATAGGAGAAGAATAACAATAATTTGAAGAATAAGAGAGATGGAAGGAGAACTAACATATTACCTTCATTCCTGATAGAAGGTAGGTAGGAGGGTGTGACTTGTTGTCCAGTAGACCAAACTGAGAGGCAGACTTTCCCACTGAGTTACCATAGCATGGGGTTGGAGCAGGCCCAAAGGAGGAATGGCATTACCGAACTAAGTGTGTGCAGTTTTCCTTTCAATTGTATCAGCCTCATAAATCACTCTACCTCTGTAGTGTTAATGTTAATGTGAGGCTAGGGCCATGAAGAGCCAGACAGGCATTTAGAGTTAACCCTCCTCACGAAGCCTAGAATAGGCCCTGACTTTTCCTCCTGGAAGCCATCTTCCTGTTCCTAGCTATCAGGTGATTATTACACCACTCTGCAGCTGGCTGAGTATTCACTTTTGTGTTTCCTACCTCGTTTGCAGTGTCCAAGGTGCAGCTCCCTCCTCAGGGTCTGAGCACTTCACCCTCATGCTCCCCTCCTAATCACAGAGTGCTCAGTTGTCATCAGTGTGACTCTGAGGCTGATAGACACCATCTTTGCCTCAGAATACGTTCTCCCTCGGTGACTCTGAGGAGAAAACCTTCCATTCAGAATGGAGCTTGAGAGTGGAGGATGCAGTAAAGTGGATTAGCGAGAACCTGCAGGGGCCCTAAGTAACTGCACTCCACTTCAAAGACCATTTGCCCACCGAGCCCTCCTCTCACACGTGGCCTTGCATCTGAAGATTATGCTCCCCTAGAATATTCTGAAGTGGCTACTGAAGAATCTTGTGAAGTCAAGACACAAAGAGCCATTCTGTTCTCAGAAATGCCTACATTTATACTACTGAGAGTCTCGCACTTATATATTATATCTCCTGCTCTCTGTCCCGCTGATTTCAATCTGGCGGGACTGCCACATGTCTTTGTACTCTGCACCGCACATGTGCATATGGTGCATGCTAAATATAAATGTGCTTGGCAGAATCCTTTTTCCTCTTCCTTTGTTTCTGAAAATGTAGTGAAGAAAATGTGTAATGTGCCTCTCCAAAATGAGACTTTCAGGAAGTGGAATTTTCTTGACAACAAGCCACATATTTTATATATCATTTCAGCATGTGGTAGTAGTGGCAGCAGTGACTGTCTGCTGCTTGTCTGGTCAGGTTGGGTCTGCTGAGCTGATTTGTATCCACTCTTCTAGTGAAGTCAGGTAAAGTCCTGCATTGCTGAGTTACTTGGCTGGCTTTCTAGGTGCTGGTTTTCCCTCTACTCAGGGACAAGTCAAGTTAGGCCAGTGTGTGCTAAGTAAAAAGTGACTCAAAGCTCTTAGTAGAGAAAAAACTTTGCATCTTTATTTTCATGAAACAGGAAATAGGGTGGCTCTACTCATCACAGTCAGCCCAGGCCAGGCTGATGGAGGCTTTGGTAAAGCACCTGTGTCCATTGTCATTGCAGTCATGGGTTGCTCTGGCTGTGACAGCTTCCCCTGGAAGTAATAGACATCATGTCTGCTGTCTCTTCACTGGGAACAGTAAATCTTATACTGTGCTCAACCTCAAAGAAGAGCAGAGAATTATTTCCTACCATGGTCCTGAAAAGCAGAGTTTGGAGGATTTTTCTGCCATCACCAGTGTTGAACACATCTACTGCTGGAAAGAGGAGACTGGAAAGTTGCTCATGCTATTGTTGAGGTGCCTGGTACTTTCTAGATGCACTAATGGTGTTGAGGGAAGACAGCAAGGTTGCATTAGAGTAAAAGCTACTCTTTAAAGGTACTGCATAAAGGAGCAACGTCTGGAAGCAGTACTTAGATTTTTCAAAGAAGTGTCATAGTCTGAGGACTCTTGGGCCAGTGATCCAAGAGCACATAGCTGTGTGCTCCTCTTTAAGTCCCTGGAGCTAGGCCATGGCCACACACATAGTGTAAGGCCCAGAATGGAGCAAACGGAAGAGCCAGAAGGCCACTGTTGGAGACTTTCTAGAGCTGGCCTGCTTCCCACTGTCTCCACCACGGTCCCTAGCATCCCGTGGGCTCTGCTTCTGCCAACCCAGCCTGTACTGATTTCTGCTGGTGGCAGGAACCTCAGCAAAGCTGTGATTGCAGGAAGAGTTTCACTATATCTTGAGGACTAGGGAAAGTCCCAGAGCCACTTAGCAGGTGAAGAATCACAACTGTGTGTGTGTGTGCTGGCTTCGAGGGTGTCACATCTCTGCCCTGATGACACTGAGCATAGGCATAACCCAAAGGAGGATTTCCGATGTGGAGGGAGTTAGGAGGGCTTTGCTGGGTGACACTGATCATAGCTGGCAGGGGCTGCTGGAGGAGAGGCAGCCGCATGCTACTTCTCATCACCTGCTCCAGACAGATGACTCCTGCACCGGAGGAGAAGAGAGAGATACAAGAGCAGTGTGGCTCTCTGGAGAAACTGAGGAGTGGTAACGAGGCTGATTCTACTGCCCGTGACCGCTTGACACGATGTGAAGCTCAGCAATTTTTAGCAGGATTCTGCTAATGAATGTGGAACCAGGGGACTGGCAGCTCCATTTCCTCTGGTATTAACATTTTTTACTTTATTTTAATGAGGAAAATGAGATTCTTCTCAGTTTCCTTTCACTGCACCCGGTTTGGGAGGGTATGACATTTAACAACAGTGCCGTGAAAAATATTAAGCATTATACAAATATGAGGAATTGTTGCTATTATTATTCTGATGGAGCACACATGCAGCCTCGAGTCAACCTTAATATTGAGGGGATATTTAAGGGATTAGGAGGGGCTCTGTAACTATTGAGCAGTGACTCAGGATGGCCTTCATAGAAAGGGCCAACTAATCTGGCCATATTAAATCCATTTTTAGAAGCTAAATACCCAAACTCTATGTCAATAAACTGCAAACGCAGACATAAATTGTAAAACTTGATCATCTCACATTAGATGCAACACTCTAGTAAAAGATGTTGGATGGTTAACTCTAATTTGAAGCTGTTAATTGATTATTTTCTGGGTAAGAGGAGGAAATGGGTTTGGGTGGAAGCAGTGGTCCCTTGTTTCTTAATGTGGAGGTGTGACCAAAATGAAATGGAGAGGAATAAGTCTACATTTGCATGGTGGACATGAGGGAGAATCCAGGTAGCTCAGGAGACAGTTATGTGGGTGTGCTTAAATCGGACCCAAAGCTTTGGAGAAACTGCAATTAAGCTTTATTAATGTGGATAAATTGAGGGTCAATGTCTAAATAAACTGTTGAAAGTATTAATCACAGACTATTTTGAAAGACATCCATTTGTGTAGTTTTTTCAGTACAGAGAATTGTAAAATGAATGGGAAGGAATGTGAAGGCAAATACGGATGCATCCTAGCCTGCTTAATTATCTTAATTATTGTCCTAATTATCCTCATCATTGCATGCAAATGATTAGCATCATTTAATGTAGTCTATAAAACAGTTCATTCTTTAAAATAGGTCTACTATTTGCCTTGTATTTCAAAAATTAATTTATTTGCAAGTCTTGTATTGTTCAGGAGAAAATTTCAGCCTTATAGAGGAGGCAGTCCTCCAGTTTCTGATGTGCTCATACAGATGGGAGATGTCAGGAAGTCATAACAGTGTCTCCATGCACCTACCTGTTTTGTTCCATGTACAGCACACAGAGGATACAAAGCTTTTTGAGCAATTTACAACCATCCATTATTCTGACAGGTGATACTGATTTGCTTTAAAATTACTTTATGCCAAACACAGTGGCACATGCTTGTAATCCCAGCTACTCAGGAAGCTGAGGCAGGAGGATCACAAGTTCAAGGTCAGTCTGGGCTACTTAGTGAGACCCTATCTCAAAAATAAGAAAGCACTTGGGATGTAGTCTAGTGGTAGAATACTAGCCTAACATGCATGATACCCTAGGTTCAATCACCAGCACACAAAAAATAAAGCCAAATGCATTGTTTCCTTACCTACTACATCAGATGAGGCAGTTTCTAGACAACACAATGCAAGAGTAGACAAGGCTCTCACTGGTATCGATTAGCCTCTTCCTTTCAGTATTTTAATTGGCTCTTCATGTATCTCCGTCCTCACTCTCAGAAAATAATCAAGTAACTTTCTCTCAAGCAGGTACACAATGAATGTTGTGTACATCAATTCCGTCAAGAGAAAAGGCTTGTGGACTTTTTATTATTTCTGTGTTGTCCTGCAGAGTATCTGGGCTGTAGTAATGCCTAAAGGAGACAGTTAGGGACCACCATGGTGAGAGAGAATGGTAGGATGATAAAATAAGCTGTGAGAGCAATAAGCTATTACCCTTTGAAGCATGGCAAGTTAATTCTCAGCTCATGTGCTCTTTCAGCAAACCCATCATGAGACTCTGATAAAAACCACAAAAGCAGAATGTTTGCATGATGTGAAAAATTTTTATGGAGGGGAAATCTAAATAAGCCATCTAGCTTTATTCACTCTTTGCTAAAACTTAAAAATTACTAGCTTTAGAGGTCACACAGCTGGGCAGAACTTTTACTTTCAAGCTAGCTTTGCTGTAGATAACACCTCTGATGTGTGGGTGATGATAGCAGTTGCCTAGGTTACTTCTCAGGGTTTGTAGGCTGTTTGTGCTGAAAACAAACTCTTTACTTTGGCCTACAAATGTCCAGTTGGTGACTAAAATGGGGCAAAATGCCAAGCATCTCTGTCTTCATATTGTGTCTGTCCCTTTTGCTCTCTTAACTCTTGAGTGAGATTCTGCTCAGTTCTACACATAGACATGTTGATCATTTAAATTGTTTTATTCAAAACTATAGTAGAAGGTTGTTATAGTTTAGATCTAAAATAGCCTGCAAATCTTCATGTGTTTGGAGGGTCACTGGATTATGGGAGCTCTACAGTTGACTTGCCAGTTGGAAGAGGTGGGTTCCTGGGAACATGACCTGGAAGGATGTGTGTATCTTCCTTCCTGGCCTCACCCTTCTCTGCTTCCTGACCATCACGACATAAGCAACATTCCTCTGCCAATTTCTGTGTGCAGCTGACTTACCATGAACTGAAACTTTTGCAACTGAGTCAAAATAAACTTCTCTTTAAATTACAGGTGTCAGGTATTTGAAGAAAGTGACTAAGAAAAGGGTCAATTTTGCCCATTGCCCAGTGAAGCTGGTATGTGTTTTCTTTTCCTTTCTCCCCTCTTTCCTGCCCTTATCCTAGGGTTCAGAGTCTACAAAATCCCAAGCACCTGAAATCTTTTGGCCATGTCACTGGACTAAGACCCTCAAGGTCAAGATGCTTTGTGCAGGATGATGCGCCAGATACCCACAAAGTCATCAGCTCCTAAGGCAAGTTGATGATTACCACCTGGTGGTCCAAGTCCACCATAAGAAGAAATATACTTTGGAATAATGCTCCTGGCCAATTGAAATTACCAGACTTTGGGCCACCCCAACAAATCAGTAAAAATCTGCTGCTTTCTTTGTTCTGTGGGCAGCTTGGTCCTTCTCTCAAACTATTGCCAATTCCCTTCAGCTGAAGCCCTGAATTACCACTTAAAGTTTCCTATGTGTGTGTAATATTTAATTCAGACTTGCTTCTACCTTGTAGTTGAGAGGTCCTATCATCTGGTATCATTAGCACATAACCTCTATAAGGATGATCCAACATATGTATTAGCTTGTAGAGCTGATAAACCTACAAGCAGCTAATAGTGATAGGAGATTAATGTGTTGGCTGTTTTAATAAGGAGTAATTCTTAACCTCATGGGAATGAATTGTGTTTTGACTTCATGTACTGGAGGAGGCAGGTGAATACCTTGCTCTAGGTAGGTGATTGCCAAATCTGCTTACCTGGGTGCACCTTATTCTAAAAATAATACCAACAGCAACTTATACTACCAGTTATCAACCACTTACCATGTGTTGAATGTGTAATGAATTAATACTTGACTTTATGTGATAACAACACCAACTTCTTAAAGTTATTGTCTTTTATGAACAAAGACACTGATGCTGAGGAACATCAGTTAAAGACATGAGCCACAATAACAGCATTTTGGTCAATGACTGTGTATGTGAAGGTGGTTCCAAAAGACTGTATCACCTAGTGACATCATAACCATCTTGCTTTGTGTTAGTACACTCCATGGTGTTCACACTAGGACAGAATCACCTTATGAGCCCTCTCTCAGAACATGACTCTGTCATTAAATGGCATATGAACTGTATTTGCCCAAGGTCAGACAGTAAGTGAGAGTTTTAAAGAGGCAAGTTCTGACTGACTCCAAGTCAGCATTCTTTCTACATCTTTATTCTGCCTATACTTTCTATAATTGGAACTGAAATGCAGTTCTAACAGGCATACCTTTAGCCTATCCCATTTGAGATTCCAAGTGGAACCCCAATTATTCTGACTCCAGATAATTATTATCATCAACTACCATCTGTTGAGTGCTTTTTACAGGCAAAGCACTAAATTCTTCTAAAATAAACAGGTGTTGATATAGTCTTCATAACCCACTGAGGTCCTGGAACTCTGTATTCCATGTAGTTTCTTTCCCCTTGGTGAATGGTCTGCATTAAGCATATGTTATTTTCATAAGGGCAAATTTGGAAATCAGAAGCAAATTTCTGCTCAGATGATATAGATATATACCATGGTCCTTGTTATCAAAGTGTCTGTAATTCACCTGGAGACACAGCACTAATGTTTATTAATCAAAGCAATGTAAGGCATTTATGAAATATCCAAATAAGTGTACAGACAGTAATTATTGGCAGAGTTAAGAAAAAAGAGAAATTAATGAACCATCGCTGTTAGAGAGGGTTCCATGATGGAACTGCCACTGAGCTGGGCCTGCAAAACGAGAACTTGAGTAAATGCAGAGGGAAAGTGATGGTAGGAATGCTAGGAGGACAGAGGACAGTGGATATCCATATTCACTGGATAATTTCTTACACTATCTGTTTAATCTTGGCTGTAAACTTAGCAACAAATGGCTATTATACATTTTTTGGTGCCTCAAATTGTCTTTGTGGCCAAGCTTTCTATACTTGATTTATAAAAAGAAGATAACATTTTCTCAGGTTGTGGGACTCACAGTTGTTGGAAATTGGAGATTTAATGCTATGGTTAGCTGGATCAGAGGACTGGATAGCTCTCCAATAAATTAGCAGTAACACATTAGTATAAAGAGATACAAAGACAATCTTTAAGTTTGAACTGTTATCAGATTGTACCATTATACATTCTAGCTATTTTCTGGCTATTTATCTATAGTATTCACCAAAATATTGATACTTCCTTTTTAAAAGAATTACCTCTCTTATTTTCTGTGTCTCTGAGGGGCTTGATTTGGAACAAATGCATGCTAGTGGGTCTTCCAAATCTGTTTTTCTGTTTTAAAGGGAGTATGTTCAGTGGGGCAGGACAACACAAGAAATCATGTGTTTTACCACTGATGATAAAAAAGTTTTCTGGGAGTTCCACGGCCTACTATTTCAGCCCAGCATTTCTGATTGTTTGCCCTGTGGAAAATCTCAGGACACACTTACACTTAACAGGTTCCATGCTCAATTAATTTTAAGAATTGTCCTTCCCTTGGAAATTGCAGTGTACAGTAGCACATGCATAGGTTCTGGTAAGCCCTAGTATAGAGAAACTCTTCTTAAATCAGTTTCTTAAAGACGTTTGCTCACAAAAAATCCCTATGCTCTCTCCCCTTTAAAATCACCCTTATAGATACCCATCACACTCTAGGGGCAGTCAAAAATATGGAAACCATACTACCTTTTTTTTTATAGAGAAATATGCAAGAAATGGTTAACAGGTGTCACAGTATAAACAACGTGGAAGAGAGCACTGGTGTTATGGTTTGTGTCTGGATGTCCACCAAAGCCTCATGCAGTCATGGGGCAGGCTTCTAGAGTTTATGATTGATTCATGGTCCAGTGTTGGAATTATGGATGTGAATGCTATACCTGCCCTGGGGTGGGTAGTTTGCATACAGTGTAAGGGAGGGAAAGAGGCTTCTTCCACTTCTCCCTTTTTGCTCTTATTACTTTTTGCTATCTTCTGCGGCCATGAACTGTTGCGCTCTGCCATGTGCCACTCTGCCTTGGAGCTAACCAAGTGTGGACTGAAACCTCCATGAACTGTAAGCTAACTAAACCTTTCCTTCCTTAATCTTGGGTGTCAGGTATTTTGTCTCAGCAATGATAGAAAAGTAAACAAGACAGGAGCATTCAGAGATAACAACAGAGCACTGGTGTGCTCAAGAATGGAAATGACTGGAGTTATCAGAACCCAAGAACTTTGAAGAGGACCCTGCAGAGTTGGGACTGCCCCTCTCTCATATCAGAGGGTATTGCTCACCTGCTGCTTTAGCTTAGGCCCTTGAAGGTGAAGCTGCTTGGCTACCACTGACACTGCAGAGGCTCAGAGGAGTGGGTGGTGTGGAGCTGGGGTTTGGGTTTTATGTGGTGGCTCTGGGACAACTCAGCTACTGGTACAACTGAGTGGGGTTGGATGAGGCTGGAAGTGTGAGAATGTTACCAGATTCTGGGGTCCTGGGGTCTTCTCTGAGAGATGATTTCTAGGCCTTTTCTTTCCCAAACAAAGAACTGAACAAAATAAGCACAAAAAGTAACAGAGATTCACATTTATTAAACATAGAAAAAAAACAGAAAGATAGGGAAAATGGGCTCTGGAGAGTGAGTTTGGGCCAAGTAATGAAGGGAGAAAAAATAAAAATAAAATACAACCTAGCGTATAGGGTGGGCTATCATGAGGAGGCATGATAGCGAGCTCTTAGTGGTGACTGTCTCTTTTTTATATTTCCCATGCTTGCAGCACAGCCAGGTCTCCCAATCAAAAACTTGCTCAAGTTCTCACGAGAAGTCCACATGTGGGGCTCCGAAAATTGTTCTCCACAAGTGTTCTGGGATCTTGTCCTGCCTCCCCTCCTAGCCAGTTTTAGTCACACCCTTGTTTCCTATTTTATTGCCCACTGAGAGACACAGATTCCCCATAATTTTTTATGGGGTACTAAGGAAGTGGAGGTCTCTGCCTTCTATAGCATCTTTAGGCTTGAGGGGACTGTAGACGCTACCAAGTGGGAATTATGTGCTCTCTAAGTACCTTGGGTGTGTGGCTCACTTGCTGGGTTGAACAGAAATACTGTTAGGAGATAACAGGAAAAGAATTAGTGATTGCTGAGCTGCCTGTTTGATGGGAGAAAGAAAATTTACTATTAGTCCAAATATGAGGAGCAGGTCAGCTTTTCCAAGCTTCCTGTGGAGAACATATGTCAGAGAAGCATCTCAGATAAATCATCAAGAGCCTGAGAGCCATGGCCTTAGCAAGATCCTGTTTACTTATCTGTAGCAGCATTGTAGTCTTGCTTTTTTGAAGAGAAATCTCAAGTCTTCCAGATGCTCACAAGAGTAGCTTTTCCCTTTGAGTGGTCTTTTTTTCCAGTCAGTTCAAGGAACTGGCTTTATTCTAGAAAGATGAATCCAGATAGAATTATGAATCCAGAGATAGAAAGAGTTTTCTATCTCTGCTACTTTTACTTCAGTGGATGTGGCAAGGATCACTGAAAAGGTGCCCCTCCATTTTGATTTTAATTGGTCTGTGGAAGTTTCTTCTTTTCACGTTTTTATGAGCACTTTGTCTGAGGTGGGGAGATACTAGGTGGTCCCTCTGGACTAGGAGCTCTGCTCTGTCCCCATACACTTAGATAGCCTGTTGAACTTCACCTAGATTAAGATATTGTAAGAGTCTCATGGTCTCTGTGCCACTACCATATCAGAGAATAGAAATGGCCTCCCATATAACACCTCAAATGGGCTCACATTTAGCCCAGTTTGGGGCATGTTTCATAGCCTTGTGAGAGTAATTGGCAGTAATTGAAGCCAGGACTGAGATATCTCTTGGCAAAGTTTTGCCAGAGCTTGCTTTAGGGTCTAGTTGGCACACTCAGTCTTTCCAGGAGACTGAGGTCTCCATGTAGAATGGAGATGGTCTTTTATTCCTAAAGACTTTGCCACTCCCTCAGTTATTTGAGAGGCAAAAGAGGCCCAAGGTCACTCTGAAGGGACTCGGGTAGTCCAAACTGAGGGATGATTTCTTTAAGAAGGACCTTGATTATATTCATAACCTTTCTGAACAGGAAAGGCTTCAATCCACCCTGTAAAGGAGTCAGTTAGGACCAGTATCTGTTTAAATCCCCCACGCAGTGGCATGTGGGTAAAGTATAATTGCCAGTCCTCTCCAGAGTATGTCCTTCTCCTCTGTACAAGTTCTAACAAGGTGGTTTAGGCTTACCTGGTTTATTGTAGCCACAGAGTAGGCAAGCTTTGCAGACCTGTTGGGTGGTTGCCACTAGTCCTAATCCTATGAAAACTCTAGTGACCATTTCTAATGTAGTATTTCTTCCTATATGGAAAATATCATGAAGGGTTTTTATAGCCTTCCACTGTGTCTTTGAGGAAGGATGAGTTTGTTTTCTAAATACTACTAGAGTCCTTTTCTAATTCCACCTGGTCATAAGGCCCATTCATGTTCCTTAGAAGAATAGACTGTTTTAATGGTTCCTCAGAAACTGGGAATAAGGTTAGAGTCTTTTTTTTTTTTTTTTTTTTGGTTTTTCTCCGGTACCGGGAACCGAACTCACGACCTTGCGCTTGCCAGGCAGGCGCTTTGCCACTGAGCT
>NW_004955446.1:6510955-6550335 GCF_000276665.1 Chinchilla lanigera
TGAGAGAGAATGGTAGGATGATAAAATAAGCTGTGAGAGCAATAAGCTATTACCCTTTGAAGCATGGCAAGTTAATTCTCAGCTCATGTGCTCTTTCAGCAAACCCATCATGAGACTCTGATAAAAACCACAAAAGCAGAATGTTTGCATGACGTGAAAAATTTTTATGGAGGGGAAATCTAAATAAGCCATCTAGCTTTATTCACTCTTTGCTAAAACTTAAAAATTACTAGCTTTAGAGGTCACACAGCTGGGCAGAACTTTTACTTTCAAGCTAGCTTTGCTGTAGATAACACCTCTGATGTGTGGGTGATGATAGCAGTTGCCTAGGTTACTTCTCAGGGTTTGTAGGCTGTTTGTGCTGAAAACAAACTCTTTACTTTGGCCTACAAATGTCCAGTTGGTGACTAAAATGGGGCAAAATGCCAAGCATCTCTGTCTTCATATTGTGTCTGTCCCTTTTGCTCTCTTAACTCTTGAGTGAGATTCTGCTCAGTTCTACACATAGACATGTTGATCATTTAAATTGTTTTATTCAAAACTATAGTAGAAGGTTGTTATAGTTTAGATCTAAAATAGCCTGCAAATCTTCATGTGTTTGGAGGGTCACTGGATTATGGGAGCTCTACAGTTGACTTGCCAGTTGGAAGAGGTGGGTTCCTGGGAACATGACCTGGAAGGATGTGTGTATCTTCCTTCCTGGCCTCACCCTTCTCTGCTTCCTGACCATCACGACATAAGCAACATTCCTCTGCCAATTTCTGTGTGCAGCTGACTTACCATGAACTGAAACTTTTGCAACTGAGTCAAAATAAACTTCTCTTTAAATTACAGGTGTCAGGTATTTGAAGAAAGTGACTAAGAAAAGGGTCAATTTTGCCCATTGCCCAGTGAAGCTGGTATGTGTTTTCTTTTCCTTTCTCCCCTCTTTCCTGCCCTTATCCTAGGGTTCAGAGTCTACAAAATCCCAAGCACCTGAAATCTTTTGGCCATGTCACTGGACTAAGACCCTCAAGGTCAAGATGCTTTGTGCAGGATGATGCGCCAGATACCCACAAAGTCATCAGCTCCTAAGGCAAGTTGATGATTACCACCTGGTGGTCCAAGTCCACCATAAGAAGAAATATCCTTTGGAATAATGCTCCTGGCCAATTGAAATTACCAGACTTTGGGCCACCCCAACAAATCAGTAAAAATCTGCTGCTTTCTTTGTTCTGTGGGCAGCTTGGTCCTTCTCTCAAACTATTGCCAATTCCCTTCAGCTGAAGCCCTGAATTACCACTTAAAGTTTCCTATGTGTGTGTAATATTTAATTCAGACTTGCTTCTACCTTGTAGTTGAGAGGTCCTATCATCTGGTATCATTAGCACATAACCTCTATAAGGATGAACCAACATATGTATTAGCTTGTAGAGCTGATAAACCTACAAGCAGCTAATAGTGATAGGAGATTAATGTGTTGGCTGTTTTAATAAGGAGTAATTCTTAACCTCATGGGAATGAATTGTGTTTTGACTTCATGTACTGGAGGAGGCAGGTGAATACCTTGCTCTAGGTAGGTGATTGCCAAATCTGCTTACCTGGGTGCACCTTATTCTAAAAATAATACCAACAGCAACTTATACTACCAGTTATCAACCACCTACCATGTGTTGAATGTGTAATGAATTAATACTTGACTTTATGTGATAACAACACCAACTTCTTAAAGTTATTGTCTTTTATGAACAAAGACACTGATGCTGAGGAACATCAATTAAAGACATGAGCCACAATAACAGCATTTTGGTCAATGACTGTGTATGTGAAGGTGGTTCCAAAAGACTGTATCACCTAGTGACATCATAACCATCTTGCTTTGTGTTAGTACACTCCATGGTGTTCACACTAGGACAGAATCACCTTATGAGCCCTCTCTCAGAACATGACTCTGTCATTAAATGGCATATGAACTGTATTTGCCCAAGGTCAGACAGTAAGTGAGAGTTTTTGAGCAGAGATTCCTGGGGGAAGAGGTTTTTGCTTCAGTGATCTCTTGTGAACTGACAACCACACAACTTGCCTTTGATGTTCTTGGACAAAGCTACTCCCTTTTGTGAACCACATCTCTTGGAGGGGCAGGTCACTGATGTCCTGCCTATTTGATTAGGTCTAGAAGATCACTTCTTCATGAAAGTGGCTAACTTCTGGGCCCGTAGTTATCAAAGAGGCAGGATTAGGAGTAGGGTGAGTTTTTATAATAACCTCGGGATTGTCTTAGGGCATGGACTGAGACTTGGTAAGTTATTCCCCTGTTATGCACAAGTAACCTTTTGTCTCCAGAATAGCCATGAGCTGATGAGTTTCAACTCTTGAGTTTACCCAGGGCTCCTCATGGGAGATGGTGATGTTTTCATTTGGAGGTCAGCCAAATGAGAAAATGTGGCCTGCAAAGCCTCTGCCTCATTATAGAAATGTGGGTGTAAAACTCAAATAATAATACCAATAACAATAATGTTAAATGTATATAATAAGAAAGCTTAATTTTTTGGTCACAATTCTTTTAACCACCCAAATCCATAAAAAGCCTGTCAGCCTGCTTGGAGTTCCCAAGGGAGATTTTCAAGGGTGAGGTCCCAAGGTTGAAGAATGCATATGTGCAAGACATCAGCAAAAACAACAGGCAGCATGGAGCAGAGCAGAGCACAAGAGCACAACAATCACCTACATTTTCATTGCAGAATTCTTATACACATTGTTATCTCATATTTACATTCTTATGTAGTGCTGTAACCAGTGCATGTGGATTTATCTGTGCTAAGTCATGATATAAGTGTATCCCACTGTGTGCCTATGCCAGACAAGCTGGGTCGTGTCCTCAGGTGTCCTTAGATGTCCCTGAGCTTTGAAGCAGTCTGAGTGGTTCCCCACATAGCCTTTTACACATATTTGGAGAGCAACAGTAATAATGCTCTGTTTTGCTTAGCAAGATGCAAATATTCTTTCATCTTTGTCCATTTCTTCCTCAAATATAGTCATGGACTAATCTGAATATTTTGTGACTAAAGACTAAAGGACAATGTTATCCACTAACCTCCTCCTCTCCAATTTGTATAAAATAATAATAAAGGAAAAGAAATAGAAAAGGAAAGATAGATTTGTTTAGAAACACTTGAAAATTTGCTAGGAAATTTTATATTTTGAGCTTCAGGTTTAACTTCCCTCATAGTTAACTTGGACATCAAGTGTCTAGATTGTATTTGAGCCCAATTATTCAGAGGATGAAGTGGAGAGTTATCAGTAAATCCAAGCTGTGAAAATAACCACTACACCAAGTTTTGCTATGCCACAAATTTTTGCAGTTGTTTTAGATGGAAATTAACAATTATTGATTAAGTGCACACAAAATCTAGTATGTACCTGAATTCTTCACAGATCAGTTCCAAACTAGAGATTTCCCCTGGGAGCATTATTGATCCAGAAAATTTTACTAACAGACTTTGCAAAATGGAGGTGGTTGCTTTCTTGCCAAAGGCGTGTAGCAAAGACCATGATGCACCCATCTGGGTGTTTTAATGAAAAGTTCCAAACTTTGGCAACAGCAGTAGCATTAAAGAAAAGTGTGACCTTCCCAAGCACACCTTGGGTTCTCACAGCGTTCAAACTTTCTTCTAGGGAATAACACATGCCTCAACTTGTTTAGCTGGAGGGCCGGCAACCAAGGGAGTGCGGAGAAAAGGTTTAATGAGATTACAGAACTTGGTTTCAGCTGTAACTAGCAGCACTCCACTCCCTGTGGAGAGTAATTTACATCTTAATGCACCTCACCTGAGTGGGTGGTGCTGCCTTTTAAAATGGATCTCAATGACTGTACCATTATTGAGCCACTTTCTTCAGCATATGCAGATTAAATGGCACACTGTTCTCTGCACTGGAAGTTTCTGGTATCAACTATAGTACTCTTTGGGACACAGATACTGTCTTTTTGGAGGCAAACAAAGTTTTAACTATAGTCAGGTCATCTGATTAAACATATAAATTTTCTACTGGGGGCTATAAGTTCTAAAACAGCTTTCATTTAGTCCTTTTAGATGTGTGTAAATGTGGTATTGTTATAGGCAGCTGAGTTAGATAGAAATATTAAAAATATTATAGGCAGTTGGACAGGGACAGGACCTCGAAGGAGCCAGTGCAGAAGATGAGATACCTTGCAACTGTGGAGGAGACATACACCTCCAGCTGTCGACAAAAGATTAAACAGATGTACCCACATACTTCTCTAGGGATAGACCTCAGGGATTGACATTCTAAATAGGTAGCAATCACCTTGAAAAAGCCAGGAAGAGTCACTAACCCAACCCCCTACAGGAAAGGCCCCTGTTCCGTATTCATGCTCGCTTGCTGCATGACTCTCTTCCCCATTTGATCCCAATTTAATCAATTTTACCTGAACAATTATACTTGTAATTTTATTGGCTGACCATAGTTTTGTCCCACCTCAGGCCCACCTAGCGAGTTCCTATGTTTTCCACTTTGGACTTGCCGCACCTTGTAGTTTTGCTCTATAAAGTCCCTCAAAAAGACAGATTCCTGGGCAATCCACTGGGGCACCCCCTTCTGTCCCTCTCCTGGACAGAAGCTTTCTTTCCCTCAATAAATATATTCTGCTCTTAATCTCTGTTGTTCCTAAAATTCATCCTTTGATTTTAGAGAACACAAACTCATACCAGATATCATTCAGATTGGGAGGTTTTTTCCCCTATATCAGTATGAACACTAGGAAAAACAAAAAAGAATTACAGTGATGGAACCTCTGAAACCACACTTTATCCAGTTGTTGTCTGAGCATTAGATACCCACACCCATGTAAAATGAGGTTTTGAGAATGGAGGCAAGAAGGTTGGGCCTGGTGGCACACACTTGTAATCCCAGCACTCAAGAGGCTGAGGCAGGAGGATTTCTGTGAGTTTGAGACCAGCCTGGGCTACAAAGTGAGTTCAAGGTCAGACTGAACTGCATAGTGAAACCCTGTCAAAAAAAAAAAAAAAAAAAAAAGAATAGGGATAAGAGCATTTTGAACACAAAGATGATATGGAAATTGAATGTGGGCATATCTTTTGCCAACCAGTTGGTTCAGAAGTTTTGGAGCTGGATTTTTAACATCTCTACCCTGATTTTGGAAATCTTTTCTGAAATTTTTTAAAATTTATTTTAAAAATAAAAGAAGGCAAACATATTAACAAACAGACATCCATTTACAAAACAGCATAAGAACAATACAAACAATACAGAGTTACAGATAAAGTGGTAGGAAATTAACAATGGTTGGTGTAATGCATACTGATATCTTCAAAGTGGTTTCTAAGGAAAACAAATAGAGAGATGCAAGATTGATCAAATAAGTAATCATTAATTGTTCCTTTCAGTATAGCGATAGAAGTCAGTAGTACAACTATGTTAGTTATCCTGTATATACAAACATACATAATTTCCACTTCTTTCTTTTCTCTTTTCCCTCACCCCAGTTGCTCTTTACTTTTGAGCATTTTCCTTTCATTTCACAATGTCTACCATACCTCCTACTTTTTATTCAGTTCTTACACTAGTGAGACAATACATTGCTTACACATGGAGGTCTGGTTTATTTCACTGATGAGTATGGTCTCTAGTTGTGACCATTTACCTGTAAAAACCTCGAGTTTATAGCTGAGTAATATTCTTTGTTTATAGCTTTCTTTATAGCTGAGTAATATTCCATTATGTAAAAGTACCACAATTTTTTTATCCAATCCTCAGTGGATGGACATTTGGGTTGCTTCCACATTTTAGCAATTACAGATTGTGCTGCTATGAACATGGGTGCACATATATTGCTGTGATATGATGTTTTCAGATCTGGAAAAATACCCAGAAGGGGAATAGCTGGGTTGAATAGGACCTCTAGACCTAGTTTGCTGAGGAATCTCCAAACTGATTTCCACAGTGGTTTCACCAGTCTGCATTCCCACCAGCAGTGGAGAAGAATTCCTATTTCTCCACAGCCTCACCAGCATTTGTTATGGGTTGATTTCTTAATGATAGCCATTCTTACTGGGGTGAGATGAAATCTCAATGTTGTTTTAATTTGCATTTCTCGAATGACTAATGATGTTGAACATCTTCTCATGTATTTATTTGCCATTTGTATTTCTTTATCTGAGAAGTGTGTATTCATCTCAGCTGCCCAGTTTTGGATTGGGTCTTTGAATTTGGTCAGGGGGGGAGGGCTGATGTTTTTTAATTCTTTGTATGTTCTAGATAGAAGACCTTTGTCCGAGGGACAGTCAGCTAAAATTTTTTCCCAATTTGTGGGTTTTCTTTTTACTCTGCTGGTGATTTCTTTAGATGTGCAGAAACTTTTCAGTAGGATGAAATCCCAGTTGTTGATTCTTTGAAGTATTTCACGTGTGGTTTGGTTTTTGTTCATGAACTCTCTGCCTACCCCTATGTCTTCAAGATTTTTACCTACTTTCTCTTCCAATAGATTTAGTGTTTCTGTTTTAATATTGAGATCTGTGATCCATTTTGATTTGAGTTTAGTGTATGGTGATAGACTTGGATCTATTTTCAGTCTTTGGCAGGTGGCAAGACAATTTTTCCAGCACCGTTTATTAAAGAGGCTATCGTTCTTTTCTTTCTTTTTTTTTTTTTTTTTTTTTTTTGGTTTTTCTCTGGTACCAGGAACCGAACTCACGACCTTGCGCTTGCCAGGCAGGCACTTCTGCCACTGAGCTAAATCCCCAGCCCCGAGGCTATCGTTCTTCCAGTGAGTTTGGTTGGCCCCTTTATCAAAGATTAGGTGGCTGAGTGTGTTTGTGCTTGTCTGGGTTTTGAAAATCTTGCTCTGAGTTTAGAGGCTTCTCTTTATCAGGGAGCCACTCCTTCCTCTGGAACCTCCATTTTCTTAATCTACACAGAAGTTCTGGTCTGAGTTTAGAGGCCTTCTGTCCTGTGGGAGCTCTCCCTCCAATGGAACTGTGGTTCTTCTGATGTGCCCTGGCTTAGGCCTACACCCTAAGGTGGAGTGACCCCTGCTTGGGCTTGCTGATTTCTATTTGAAGTATATAGGCCACCCACAGCCTGAAGCAAACTGTCTCCTAACTCCCTATCTCTTACAGAGTGAGTAGACACTTGCTTAGTAAACATCTACTGTAGCATGTACTTTAACCTCTTGTCCCAGGACTCTATCACTTTAGATTCTAGTCTCAGTACCATATGTGCCATATCTAACAAACCCTGTGCAAAATCTAGAATAAAATTAAAATCGAGTTAAGGAAGGAGTGTTTAACACTTTGCCACATAGTAGATGCTTAGTAAGTACAAATGGTCCCCAGCTTAGATGATTCATCCTCCAACTGCTCAACTTCCAATTGTTTGGCTTTACAATAATGTTAAAGTGAGACATATTCAGTGCACACCTTACTTCAGCTTTCAAATTTTGATATTTTCCTGACTAGTGATATACAGTAGGATGCTGGGCAGAGAGGGAAAAAAGAAACATCTATAATCTACAGTATACTATGTTGCCAGTGTTTTTTGGATATAGGTATTCAATAAATTATTGAACTATTTAACACTTTATTATAAAATAGGCTTTGTGTTAGATGATTTTGCCCAAGCATAGATTGATGTAACTGTCCTGGGACGTTTAAGGTCCACAAAGCCATAATGTTTGGCAGGCATTAAAAGATTTTCAACGTGCTAATTTGAACTTATGATGAAGTCATAGGAACCTAAGGCCATTCATTGTAAGCTGTAAGCTGAGGAGAATCTGTATTGCTACTACCAAAAGTACAGGCTGGTAAAATGAGCAGGGCTTCTGAGTGGCCCAACAATCTAGAATAATCAGAACAATTCTGATGGCTGTCCTGGTCCGTCACACTCTCAGTGGCCACAACTTCCTCATTGGATTCCATTTAAAAACTCTGGTCCAAATTCTTGTCTCTCCTGGGGAATGACTTGAAGCTCAGCACCCTACTGAACTTGTACCACAGCTCAGGCTGGAGGCAAGAGGAGTCTGGGTGTCATGGGGAGCATCTGGATTTGGACAGAAGCTCTACATCGGGTTCTGTTCAGCTTTGCAACCAGGGATTGCTCACCATGCTTTTCTTATCAATCACAGAGCCACTTTCTCAGGCTCCATAGCAAAATATTTTTATGTTTTTGGGGATTTCCATGATATCTTATTTTGAGGATTATTTTTTTGCTTCACTCTCCAATCATAAGTTTCTTTGAGATGTCCAGTCCTTTGGCATGTTTCATGAAAGAAACTTATTTTAAGAAATGGTGTAGTGTATCTGCCTGTTCATTCATTCAAGTGATGAATCTAGTTTTTCTTTCCCTTCTTCTTTTATCTTTTTTTGTGGTGATTGAATTAACAATACATTGAGCATCTCCAGCGTGTGTGGCCTTGTGCTGGGTTGAAATGCAGTGATGAACAGGACAAAGTCTTTGTCCTGATGTAGGGTAGACAGACAGTAAATTGCCATGGTGTGTTTTATAGACCAGAGAGTGATTATTCTGGTGTGGTGACATGAAAGACTTTGCTGCGGTGGTAAAATCTGAGTGATTCTGGAGTACAAGAAGCAACCAGTTCTGTGAAGATAAGAAGCGATGAAGCTTTTCCCAGGGGGAAGCAAAGGCCGAGGCTAAGGGAGAAAGTGTACCCGTGGCACCCACAGAGCCACAATCCTTTAAAAGCCCTTGTGCATGTCTGTGTGACCAGAGAAGCCTGGGAAATAGCCTTTGGTCACTTCAAATGTTTGTGGAAGTAACTAGTACTTCTCACTGATAAATGCGCCCTCAACATTCTGTATACAGGCTAGGGACTGGGTGATTTTCTTGAAATTTCCCCCTATAGTCAAATTTTTCCGGAGCTAAAAATAACAAATTGGCAATCTACCCACATGTGTTCTTTTGTAACGTCCAAGGACACTACCATAGCATGATGGATAATAGTATGAGCTGTCTCAGTTCTTTGATGGGTTGTGTTATAAAAGTGAAGCAAGTTTCATCTTGGTGAAATGCTCAGCCAAGGGAGCATTATTTCCAGTCTGACTCTGTAGTAACATTTTTTTCTGTTTCTCAGTTCTCTTTTCCTTCATGCACAAGTCAGCACAAACAATACACCCTATTAGAGCGAGGACCCCTGTTGACTTGTTACTGTCATTTGAAGGGGAGGGAAGGAAAAGGAGGGGTAAGCACAGTCATATTCTCCACGGAGACACAGGCTAGTATGAGGAGTGATATATACAGGATATTCTGTGCATAATAGAAAGACACCAAGAGTTTGTTCTGCAACAGCCAACTTCCCCGTGGCTTCCATGTCACAAGGTCTCAAAGACATAGACAAAAGTCAGCTCAACACATGGTCTTTGTTGCCATATCATGTTCTCCCAAATGGAATACGGTCTCTGGAGAGCTAACCTGGGCCACACGGTAGTCTCTTACTTGCTTCTTACTGCATATTATTTCTATTCAGTCCATAAACTATAAAGGCTATACTTGTCCTATAGTCTATTTGCTAAGGCTGGAGGTTAGCTTTTGTATTTGAGAACATCAGAGGTAGGCTGAGCAGTCTCCTTGGTGCTGTTGCCCTAGGTTCAAACCCAAATTAGCATAGGTTTTGCTTTGTTGGTGAATAATTATGCAAGGGGATTGGATAGGTAGGCATAGAGGATCAGAAGTGAGATGGTTCACAAGAGCCATCTGTTACAAGAGAAATGGGAGATCCTGAAGCTGCTCAAGTTCAAGAAGCTGGAGGCTGCAGAATCAGAGCGATAGAGGATGTGGCACCAGTCTGAGACTGAAGGCCTGGGAGCTCTCCAGGGAGTCTCTTATGTGTGTCTGCATTGAAAGGCTGAGGACTCTGGAGTCAATGTCCACAGGCAATAGCAGTAGCAAAAGACACACCTGCTTAAGTAGAATGGAACTTTACTTTAAAAATTTCTATCAGTGCATATTTTCAGCACCAATGATTTTTCTCATTGTGGTGAGTTGGTATGTGAATGGAGCTTTCTGAATGCACATTAGCTTCCTCCTTCTTTCCCTTTTTATTCCATCTAAGCTATAAGCCTATTGGATGGTGACACCCATAACTGGGGGAGGGGGTCTTCCCCCTCAGTTTTCTCATCTAGATACTAGTCATCTCTGGAAACATCCCACAGACACACCCAGAATTGTGTTTTATTAATCTGACAGACAGTTCTTAAGCCAGTTAGGTTGACATATCACAATCAATGGTCACAGTGAGAAAGGCCCAAACAATAGAGATAGAGAAGCATTTTTATCAAAGGGGCTTGGGTAGAGTTCGTCTAATTTCCTTGGCATATGCAGGGCAGTGGAGCAGGCCCCTTCCTCATTCCAGCAGATGCAGACTTCCCACAGCGCTGACACAGTTTGAGCTTCAGTGCCAGCAGTTGCTTGAGCCCTTCTAAAGATGTATTCACTTTCAAATCTAATTTTGAATTTGAAATTTCATATTCATTGTCTTTAAAAGTGTTCCTTAAATTGTGTAAGATTGAGGTGCCACAAAGCTGGGAACTGATTCTACATAACAGTGTGACTGCTACATGGAGTCACTGAAACACAGTCCTTTAATGATACTTAGGCACCCAGAGGAAGAGTGATATGTGTGCATAAAATTAAAATATGTGTAACACCAGGACAAGGCACTTCTGTGGTAGAATCCTTTAAAAGTATAATATAGGGAGAGATGAATAGTTACAAAATTAATATAGGGAACTTTCATCTAAATCTCCTACTTATTAGGATTCTACACATTTGCCTTATTATTTATTCACTTTCTTTACACACACACACACACACACACACACACACACACACACACTTTCCCCCTCTTCAACAGCTTGAGAGGAGACAGCAGTCAAATGGTACATTACCCTTGACCACGTCAGTGTGTATTTATGAAACAAAATGCATCCTCTAATAAAGCCACAACCACTCATAAAAGGCAAGAGATTAACACTGATTTTATTCTAACATACAATTCAGAGGACTTATTAAAATTTTACCCATTTTCACAGTAATGTTTTTTACAGGTTTAGAATCCAAATTAGAATCTTGTCTTGCACTTCTTTGTCAGTTCTTTTAGCTTATTTCAACTCGAGACATTTTCCCATCTTTCCTTGCCCTTCAAGGCCTTGTTATTTTTGAAATATCCACCAGTTACTTTGTAGAATGTCCCTAAATTTGGTTTTGTCTCATACTTCCTCAGGATTAGATTAATATAATAAATCTTGCCCCCAAGAACATCGCAGAAGTGACAGGATGCGCATGATGTTGATTTGTTCTACTGCTGGTGATGTGAACTTTTTTTGCTTGGTTAAGATGCTGTCTGCTAGATCTCTCTCCGCTGTAAATAAGTGTCTTGTGAGGTACTTTGAGCCTATGTAAACATCCTGTTCCTCTTTAAATTTTCACTGACTAATTTAAGCATTCATTGTCACTTCCTGCTTAACTCAATTATTACTATTCTGGTTGCCAAATAACCAAATAACAATTTTCTCATTCCATTATTCCTTCTTCACTTATTAACTGCCCATCTACTATAAAGTAGACTTTTTTCTTTACCTTATTTGCTTGTGGCTATATATATTTATATTTGTATGAATGCATGGAATTCTATTTTTGTCAACACATTATAATCTAATATGATCATTATTTATTTTAATATTCAATTTTTTCCATATGTGGCTAGTGAGAGCCCCTTCGGTTTGACTCCTATGTTCTTTTAACATATCCCTATCATTCTTTGAGAAATTGCTCAACATTTGAGAACATGGTGTTCTAGACTTAGTTGTAACTTTCTTCTCTTAGTCCCTGAATTAGCAATTTCCCAAATAGTTTTAGCTCTTTTAAACCAAGACCTGGGACCAGTTAGTTATACATACTGCTGATAGAGTGCTTCCCAACAGAGACCTAGGAAACAGATGCATGTACATACATTCATACACAGCATACATGTAGGTATTTCTATGGCTTTCCATCCATATATTTAGCTTATACAGACACCTCCAACTATAGTCAGAGAACAATAAGATATTTGTACCCTTCCCTATATTTGAAAATATTGAGAATCTTATCTCCTGTTATCTGAATATGCTTATTTTCTCAGTTTGTTGTGTACTACCACCTCCCCTTTTTGCAGCCAACTCACACCTGTCTATACCAGCTGAGAGTCACCATCCCTCACCACATATGCATTAGAATTCCCTGTTCCAGCTTCACCGGGGGAGGGGGACTCAGGCCAAGAACTGCACCTCTACTAGTGTTGGTGATTCACTGGTCTGGAGTTGCCCACCGGCCCAGCCCTCAGTTCATACTTCCCTTGCTAACTGAAAGTTCTTTCCTAGCCTGGTGGCATACATGCCAGGAATTCCCTTCAGCTCCATTGGTATGTCTGAGAACTGAGGCTTCTGCTCACCCATGGGTGCTGGTTGGGAATTTGTTGCAGTCTGGTGGCTCCTTTCTGGTCAAGAATAACCTCTTACCCCTTGCAGCATGAAAACTTATGCTGCCCAGTCGTCAAACTGAGGTTTAATAACTGAAACTGGTCAGTAATTTGGGGCAATCTGCCCAAAATATACGTAAGGGATCCTTTGTGGGCCCAGAGAAGGGTGATTCAGCAGATTATGGTGACAGATAACTATGACAGAGAAATACAATATTTTTATGTTTAATTCCTTGCTATTCATTTTCTTGCCTTGTATTATAGACAGCTGTGTCTCTCAGTTTGCTTCATCTGCTGCCTTCTAGCTAGGTTTGTTCATGAGAGGCACCAAGGAGAGATGGGAGAGCACGTACAAGAAGTGAGGGTAATTGCACTCTTGCCTTGGACAGTATCTCCATTAGTGGCTCTTTCTCCTCTGTGACTAGTTTCTGTTAGACAGATTGTCATGGTGTTATTCTGCTGTGGACCTATGCCCTGGATTCCACTAATACTGCCTTTTCCCTGTGTCCTTCTAGCTTCCCACACTAATTTCTTCATTCTTTCTTATTTGGTTCTCTGTTCTTCTGTCACCGATGTAACCAGTTCCTGGAATTAAATTTCCACTGATTTAAAGACCTAAGAGTGTTTAATGTTTGCTTAACTCAACCCTCAAATAGCCCAACAAGCACACTCTCCTTATAAACTTGTGATTTGAGTCTGGAGCTGTTGGAGTCAATTTTCTCCCATTTGATTAAAGTCTGTCTAAGAATGAAACCAACACATAGGAAATGGAGCCAGAAGATAAAAATACCAGACCCTGATGACTTTGAATAATCTTTACCTGCAGCCAGATTATCCTTGGATTTTTCAGCTCAGATTTTCCAGTTCAGTTTTTGAACCAACAAAATTGCTTTTCACTTCCATGCTAAGCATTGCACCAGTGTTCAGGTATTTTGACTGTCAAATTAATCACAAATTGTAGAACATTGACTCTTGATCCATACAGGTAACTTGGGTTCCAGTTAAGTTGGCCAACAGGACTTATCTCCTTGGTGTGATTAACTTATTTGTATTCTCAAAAGAGATTTTCTTACAGCTTCTTCTTCTTATCAGTCTTTCTGTCCTTTAGTGTATGATTCTCTTCTTTCCCGAGCTACCATATTCTGACAGGGTCTCATATATCCACTACATCAGTGGAAGGGACAAAATAAAAAATTTATGTCATCCACATGACAGACCTGAAAAACTAGCCTCTCATTTAAATATTGCAAAAAATTGAGTTATATGCTACATAAATGACAGGAGAATGGGGCTCTTAATCTATGTGAAAGGAAATTGGATTCAAGTTGTTTTATCTCTTGCAGATGTTCAACATTATTTTTGTCAGCTAGTAGTTAAGTTGAAGAGAGACATCTTTCTCAGAATAGAAACATGAAATAATAATGTCCTCCAGCATCATCTCATCATGTTAAGCTACGAGATGGATGATATCCTGACGTGAAAAGATGCAAATGATACTGAGTTTTGAAGTATTTGTTGGGAGTGAAAGAGAGGCTCAAGTTTTGTTGTACAATTTACTCCTCCTGCATGAAAAAGATAAAGAATTCCAGGGACTCTTTGCTTAAAAAATATCTTAGACCATAGTTTCCTAAGAGATTTATTTCAGACAAGAATTTAGTAAAGATTTGAGTCTGAAATGTCCCCGCAGAAAGTTGGTATTAGCATGGGGTAGGAGGCAGTGTCCTTGCAAGCTGCAGCTGGGGTAGTTGGCTAGTTGTGAGGGATGCAAGGCTCCCCAGGGTGAGTTGTCATGGGTGTGCTGGGGCCTCTGGCCTTCTCTGCTGTCCCCTGAAAGTGCACTGACTTGTCTCACTTGACACAGATCTATCACCCTCTATGGCTTGTGGTTGTCTGACCTGAATCATCACGCACCTTCTGTGTACAAGTTCTTTCCTATTCTGAGTCAATACAAATGAGTCAGGCATGAATCCTAGAGCCTCAGACCCTTGGTTCTGTGGTTAGATGGCTGCTTCAGACCAGTTCCCTGGTGTGGGAAGGACACTACCGCACACCCTAAGCTCTTCATGATAACTTTCCCCCAGAGTCTCCACCTGGCCCTGTACTGTATAAACCAGGACTCGAATCCTCATCAATGGGGCCAGGGTTTTGATGTCTCAGGGTACTGTGGTAGATCCTGCTCCCTTTATCTGCTGTCTCCATGGATGTTTTCCAAGAACCAGGCATGTCTTCAGGCCCTGGGCTGCCTTGCTCACTCTACTCTTGCTGCCTGTTTTTGCCCATTTCCCAGAGTTGTTGTGTTACCAGGTACATGTGACAGTGACTAATGAGAGCTCTGACACGTGCCTTGGGACTTGGGACCCTACCTGGACTACCCTAAAGCATGAGAACAGAAGTAACCTATGAATTAAGTAGTCCATGTTCATGTTAATGCCCATGCTTCACTGACACAGTTATGGCTTGATTCAGAACATATATTTTAAATGGCAGTTTTGGAAATATTAACTGTTACTAGTTTGCTTATATTATGTGAAGATGTTGTTGTGCCAAGAGCTTTCCATTCACTATTTAGTTTAGGCCTGCAACCTCAGGAGGCAGGTATTAATTTAATTAGTTTTCAGAAGAGGGAAGACTCTCTAAGAGGTTGATTTCCCTATGATCACAGAGAATTAGGATTCCAACTCATACCTGCTTGATGCTTTAGCCATGGTATTATCCTGACTGATTTATACAGCAGGCATATGATTTGTAACTTTTTAAATAACAATTCTTAGCCTAAGGCAATTTACTGTTGGTTAAATGAATATGATGGGTTTCTCTCTTGTTTATAGAGAGGAATGGGCAGAATGCGGGAACCAAAAGAAAAAAAATAATTTCGTTGAAACTTCATTGTATTATCTAGGGCACTGTGTGCCTGTCATTTCTTTCTCTTCTTTTTGTTGCCATGCTGGGGATTGAAGCCAGGGCCTTCCCCTCATCTGTTTATACATACACACATCCTGTTCTGAGGGTTTACATGCTGAACACTTGATATAAATTATCTTCTGTTTTAGATCAGGTTTCCCTAAACAGCTGAGCAAAACCTGAGGCAAGGACTAAAGTTCTGATCATTTATTTGGGAGGTAGAAACTGAGGGCAGCAAAAGTCAAGAAAAATACCGTGAAGCAAGAAAAGATGTAAAGCAGTGCAAAGCTACTGGCCTGACTGGTGCTTTGTTGCAAGGGAAGGTGGGGCTCTTCTAGGAAGACTCTATCAAGAAACCATGCCTCTGGGCAACTGACTGGAGAGCAGATAGTAGACGATCCCGCCCACACCCCCATAATCTTCCTGTGTCCTTTTTTTCGGCTGACCAGAGTTTGTCTGATTGAGGGTTAATTCCCTCACATGTCCTCAGCTGCCAGAATGTGAGATCCCAGGCCTTGTGTTGTGATTCATTCAACTGACTCTGTGTGTGAGTCTGGTTGGCTCAATTACGCAGATGTAACCCAGGAGGAGACTTTCTAAGGGCAAGGGATTGGTTGGTGCACTGGGAGACAGCAAGGCTTGAGATCTCTCATTGACAGGGTATCTAAGGAAGTCCCTGTTTGTGGCTGATGTATCTACTTATGATGCACAACCACCCTGATAGGCGATTATTATGTTTCTCACTTTACAGTTGAGGAAACATGCTAATTTGCCCAAGATCTCATAGTAGCGAGCAGCTAATCAGAGTTTGAACACAGATCAAATTGCTTTCAAATTCATCCTCTGTCTAGTGTGCTACATGGGTTCTCCCACATGCTTTCAACGAAGTCCACGAGAGTGATACATAGTTCTTGTGGAGAAAATAAAGGACAAAATAATCATGCATAATCTGGAGGTGCAGAAATAATCTTTAAAATCTTTTAATGTATACTCTTTAGTTTCTCTATAATATTTTTGCATAGCTGATATGATAATAAAAATACTGCTGCTTATCCTACTCGTCATTGGTTAATATCTCAAAAGTATTATTCTATGTCAATATAAAATTTTATGGTCCATGTAACATACTTGGGAAGCAATAGGTCTATGATCCATTCTCTCCTTGTTCTGGGGAGAAGGTCTGTTCTTGGGTTGGAAAGCCAGCAAATAAAAAGGTTTAATTTTGTAAAGAAACTAATGGCAAGCCTCCTGGTGAACAAATGGATTTTGCTAGCAGGGGATCCCTTATCCATGGAATGCTTTTAGCAGAATGTACTTTGGTGTCTAGGATTTTCTTAGATAAACAAACCTGGAGCCTACAGATTTATGAGACATAGCTCTCAAGAAGATGTCATGTAAATTATGTAAATATGTGAGTATAAAATGGAGATGTTTCAGATGTTTTCCAAACTAAGATACTCTTTCTGAATAAATATGGTGGCTGTGTACCCTTCTTAAGGGAGGTCATCCATCGTCTCAGGCCAGAGCACTTTGCATGCAGGAAAAAAAGACCTAGAGAGCATTGCTAGGGGTCTCTACCTCTCCTTACTGTACTTGCACCTCTTCAGTATGTGCATTCTTTAAATTGTTAATAAAGCTGGGACCTGGACAGGTCTCTGATGTGTGTGTCTCACTTGTCAATCTGATCTTTGTGTCCTTTGCTATCTCAATTCACAACCATTTCTTCATGGGTAGAATTTCAATTCTATAATAATCTTTCATAACTTTAAATATAGCTATGATATACAGCTCTGACCAAATCTGCCTAGTTTTTATGTCATTTCTTTTGAATGATTGCAAAGAAGACTTGCTATTTCATACTTTTAAAGAAGCAACAAAAGGAAAACCTCTGTCCGAACGTATTGTCCCAATTCCTGTTCTTGCAACCACAAGGAGAAAGAGAGGGATCAAGGGGGAAAAAAGGGAAAATGGAAGAAGCTGAAGCAGAGGAAAAAAATTTTTTACTCTCATTTACCAGCCCCTTTTGTAAGCCTACTTTCTTTCTTCATGCTTTAGGGTCATTATTCTCTTTGGCAGCACTTCTATTCCTAGTTCTTGACCTAGAAAAAGCTTTCCTGCTTCAAAGTCTTGGCCTCCTAAAGCCCCAACCAAGCTTTTCCTGCTTCTTCTAGTAATGAGTTAATTCCTTCCCCAACTACTAGGGACACATCAAGCAACTTGGGATTTCAGCAGAGAGGTACATTCCTCCCATTCCAAATTGGAAATGGTGACTTTGTAATACACCTACAATTCCTGGGCAGAATTCAGGGGTAAGGGTCAGTGTACACAGAGGGGAAAAATTATAACTCTATATTATCAATATCTAGCCAAAACTTATCATTTCTTGTGATTATAAACATGAAGCAAAAGATAAAAAATTAAATTAGTATTGGTAGTGCCTGTGACTATGTCACCAATAAAAATAAATTTATTTTATATGCATTAAAGTTATTGCAAATATCTCAAAATATTATCTACACTTATTACTACTTAGAAATTGTGATGATTATTAGACCTGTTGCTAGATGTGTATTACCACATGAATATTTTATTTAATGTGCTGCTAAAGAAGCACATATATTACTACATTACAAATCTGTGCAACTTTTTGGGTAACTATACATCAAAAACTAGTTTTCTTTGGTATTCTTTTTAAAATTTTATTGATTTAGATGTGCAATTATGAGAAATGAGTTCACAGTTTCACCAGATTACCAAAAGGATCAGGAACACTTGGAATAAGCATGTAGTCCAAGCAGTTCACTAGCATGCATTATAGGATATATTAAATAGCCATTTGAGAGCTGGCCTGGCTTTTGTCTCCCAGAGATTAACATAATACTGTCACTAGATGCATAAATAAGTCACATTTGGATAAGCATTGATATAGGCTGCTGAACAGGTGTGAATAACATGATACAGGAACCCAAGGAGAGAAGAATGAATTAGAGCCTGGTACTTAGAAGATTCATAGAAGGAGTAAAATTCATTTGAGAGAAGCTCAGCCCAGACTGAAAAAGCTGAGGTGGTAGACCAGGCTGTTCATTCCTCTACAGGAGAAGTCCATAGTCACAACCCAAAGTGCTTCCCCTTTGAAGGATACCTGATTGCAGTAAGTAGCAGTGGTCCTGAGCTTTCCTTTACTAAAACATGGGGAGGGGCTTCTCTGACAATATATTGTTCCTACCCTTTAATGAGAATGGTATCTTGCCCCTGTATCCATTCACATTTTTCTTTGGGGGAGGAACAGCCTCTATGCAGCAGCTAGAACACTAGCCTAAAAATAAGTTGGACTGAGATTTTACCTTTGCACTGATTGATAAATTTAAGTGTTGAACGTAGTGATCTTTATCCCTATCCAATTTTGCTTCTAGGAAATTTTGAATGTTGGATGGAAATGTCATTCAATCAGCCAAAAGTTTCAAAATTTGCATCTTCCATTCCAATGTATTGAGAAGTGGAAACTGACCATGATGTAGATGCAGTACATAAATCTTCCTTCCTCTGCCTACCTCCTAATTTTTCTGAAGTGCATTTCTAGGAAGTACAAACTGGTTGTCCATCCTGTTCCTTAGAAGTTGAAGAAAAGTGAGAAATAAAAGGCAAAGAGGGAGACTGGGGAATGCTTTGACCTGCAATAGCCAGTATACCAGTATGAAGCAGCCAGCTCCCCATAAACAGAGGAGACTAATAGGGTTGTCTTCTGATCCTACATCAGGGGCATTGCTTTCACTACTTTGATCTCAGATGCAATGGTTCAGTTTATATATATATATATATATAAACAGAACTTATCTCATACTTCTTTGTTCCCAAAAAAAGTCTAAAACTTTGGGCGAGGATTCATTATCTGTTGCTGAGAACTAAGGATGGGAAGGGATAGTCATTAAAGTAAACCATAGTCATTAAAGTAATTGTTCTCAGCCAGGCATGATGGCACATGCCTGTCATCTAGCTACTTGGGAGGCTGAGGAAGGAGGATCTCAAATTTGAGGCCAGCTTGAGCAATTTTGTGAGGACTGTCTCTAAATAAAAAGGACTAGGTATGTAGCTTAGTGCAAGGCTTTAGGTTCAATCCTCAATACCACAAGAAAAGAATAAAGATCACCAAAATCCAATCTCACCGTTTTCATTCTATTCATATACTCTGTATCTTGCCTCCTAGATTATCCAGCGTAAAATAAAGCTCTCAGTACACTTTCTTTAAAAATCTTTCGGTGAATTCACTAAGCTCCAGGTTGAGGGAACTCTCAGAAATGAGGTACAGAAGAGTAATGTCCAGTGATAGTTTCTATGGGCCTAAAACTGAGGGGGAAACATGCTTCAGGCACTGAAAATAAAGATTTAAAGTGAGAATGTGACTCAAACATGTATTTTAGCAAAATGATGTATAATTTTTAAAGAAGGAACCCAGTGAGCCATTCAAAGATGACTGATAACCACAATGGCTCTCTATGGACAGACTGCCAAATAATAATTTATAATAATAATAGTTGAGTGGAGTGTGGATGAAGGAAATAATTTTAAAAAGACGATGTAAAACATACCACAAAAATAATTTTCTACAGAACTAGAGAAAGGATACAGAGAAGTTTTTCCCCAATGTCTTCAAAATGTTATCCATAACAAAAATTTTACTTAGAAAAAAGTATGACATTAATTTATTTATTTATTTTTTTTATTTTTTATTTTTTAGAGACAGGTCTTGCTATGCAGTTCAGGCTGGGCTTGAACTCATTTTGTAGCCCAGACTGGTCTTGAGCTCACAATGATCCTTCTGCCCCAGCCTCCCTAGTGCTGGGATTACATGTGTGCACCACCACGCCCAGCTAGAAAAAAGTATTTTAAAGAAGAAATAGAAAAGTTCAGAGAAAAATGAAAAGGTAATAGAATAAGATGGGGGAAGGAACTTCAAGAAATGGAAGGGGAAAACAATATACAGAGCATAAATGTGACTGAGAACACAGTTATATGGTAGCAGGTTTGTCTGTATCACCCAAAATGAAATAGGAAAAAAACCCCAAATACATAAAAGATTATAGACAAAGTACTGGATATGGAAGAAATACAAAGGAGAATCAACATAAACCAAATGACATTTTTGAGAAAAAGAATGGAACAGATGGAAGAGAAATGGTTTCAATAATATAAAAGACAACAATTCCTGGCAATAAAAACCTGAATCAGCACACTAGAGAGTAACAGCAGGGTCTAGTAAAGATTGACAGAACACAATCAACATGAAGCCATATCCTGAAAATGTTGCTGAATATGAAATAAGAAAGATTTATGTGGCCATGAAGGGAAGAAATTAAATCACAAATAAGAAAAAGTTTGGGCAACTTTAGATTTTTTTCATAGCAATGCTCAATGCCAAAAAGATGGTGAAGGAATGCCAACAAAATTCTGAAGGAAACAAAGCATTGCTAAATAATTTATTGAACATGCAAATTCAAGTGTAAAGGCAGCATACATTCTTAATAGGCCAAATACTTAGGCAATACAAGCTATAGGAATTCTATAGGTTTGTTCTAAAATGTTCCTCAAAGGTCTCATGTGCTCAGAAGTGGGGCTTTCAGTAGGTAATAGAATCCTGAGGGAATTTAATGGCACTTTTGGGAAGTGATATAATTTAGGAGGTGAAATCTGATTGGAAGGAGTGGACCATGGATGTGTGACCTTGGGGACTATATTTTATTCTTGACCCCTTCCTCTTTGGCTTTTTCTCACCTTCTCTGATTCCTGGCTGTCACGAAGTGAACAGTTTTTCTCTACCATGGCCTTCTGCACACTGTGTCTACCTTGCCACAGGCCCAAAAGCAATGGAGACAGCTGGCCATGGACTGAATCTTCTGAAACTGTGAGCTAAAAATATCTTTTCTCCTTTAAATTGTTTGTCTCAGGTGTTCGGCCACAGCAAGGGGAAGCTGATTAAAACAGGAATACTTAGAAAAAATTATCCCAGTGGATCGAGAGATAACTTGAAGCAAATGTAACATTTATAAATGATTTCCATTTGAAATACACAAATATAATAATATTTTATTCAACATTCTCTGTGTTAGTTACCTTTCTCTCCTTTCTGAGACAAAATACCTAACATACAAAGTTAAAGGGGGGAAGGTATATTTGGCTCACAATTTGTGGAGGTTTCAGGCCATAATTGGCTGGCTCCAAGGCAGAGTGGCACATGGCAGAGAACAGCTCATGGTACTCACAAAGCAGCAAAAGCAACCAGGGAGAGGCAAGACTCTTTCTGTCCCTTATATTGTATCCAGGCTACCTGACCTAGGGTGGTATAGCACTCACCCTTAATCCTAGCCAGAACTATGCCAAACCAACCAATGGAGTGACCAACCAGTCACATACCCTTAATGTCAGCAACATGCACTCCAGATCCAGCCACTCCCAAAAAAACCCTATGACTGCATGAGGCTTTGGGGGGGACATCCAGACACAAACCATAATGTTCTCCAACACTCTCTGAAAACTGTCTGGTTAAGTCTTCCTTTCTTAATCTTTTAATCCATTGTGATCAGCCATTATTACTTTTCCAATAATTTCAAGCATACAAAATCTAGTGAGGCTTCTTCTATTTTATGTTAGTCAGTTTTCTGTTACTATAAGAAAACACCAGAGTAATCAATTTAAAAAGAAGAAGGTTTGTTTTGGAGGTTCTAGTTCATCACTGGGTAGACTCATTGCTTTTAGTCCTCAGCAGGGTGGGGATAGCAGAACATCATGGGGAAAGGGCGTGGCATACCAAAAACATTCACGTCAGGGTGAGGCAGTAAAAAAGAGAAAAGAGAATGATCTGGAGTCTCATACTGCCTGTTCCCAATAACTTACAGTCTCCCAATAGGGCTTTCTCTTTAAAGGTTCTACCAACTCCTAATAACACCAACCTGGAGGTCAAACCTCTAACACATGGGCCTTTGGGAAAGACACATCCAAACCATAAAATATCTCATATTCAGCTTAACTCTCACTTTCTTTCCTTCCACCTGAAGTTTGAGCACTCACATGAGGTAAAGATTTTTCTCTTTTCTCGCCTCACTCTTTCTTTATACTCTCTTTTTTCTGAGACTCTTTCTCCTCTGGTGCATTATAGTGAGAAGGAAAGATGAGAAATAGGGTGAGCAGCACCTAGGTGGTGCAAGGCTGGTTTTATAGGTGGTATTACAGCTGAGTCATTCTGTGTGACAGAGGCCCAAATGTAGTATTCCCAACGAATGTATGTGTGAAGTCTTTTGGGGCCCTTTAGGGATGTTCTGTGCAGATAAACAAGTCTTGTCTTGGCAATGTCTATTCCGATTCCAACCTGGTTATTTTCTCTACTGGTCTATTCCAAGGAGTATCCTGTAGTGTGTTTTTCTAGTTTATTCTTGCTGCTGTGATTCTCTTGCTTGGCAACATGTTCCTTAGGGTAAACACTGAGGTGACTCATCCTAGTTTTCCCATAGGCACTTGACACTGTGAGAGACCAGAAGGTGCCTTCCACCACAAACTATTTAGCCTTCCATCACAGACTCTTCAGCCTCCTGGTATGGACTCACATGGGCCACTACACTGAGCTCCAGGCCTTCAACTGGATGCTTTGGATCTCCAGTGTGCAGACAGACCTCTTGCACTCTTCCAGACCTGACTCTGTGGGTGGTCATTGTAAGCCAACCTTGTAAATTTTTATATATTTGTATATCTTGCATTAAATCTGCTTCTCTGGTAAGCACTGACTGATACAAGGAGTTATATCACAATTATGACCTTAGGAAGAGTGAAGAGAAATTATATATCTTTCCCCCAAACTCAAGGAAACTTATGCATCATTTCATTTAAATATCTGGAGGATGGGTTATCTCACCACCTGTAAGCACTATCTTGCCCAGATCTCTTTATCTCAGTGGCACTTAGACCTAAGGCACAATCTCAATTTGACTAAGGGAAGAATATCAATCCCATGGCAGAATCTTAGTTAGACACCAGCAGCATTTTACATGATAAGAAGTCAACAGTTATTAAAGATGCAATTATGTGGTTAAACATTATGACTTTAATCTATTAGTGCTCTTTTTCCTCCCTTAATTCTATATTTTAAACCTTAGGGTAGTTCATCTTAACTAGAGGGGAGTTTATCTCACCTTCCCCGGGAAAATTTGGCTATGTCTGGAGACAAAATGTCTGGAGATATTTTTATTGTCACATGGAGGGAAGAGAGGTTTCTACTGGTGTCCACTGAATAGACGCTAGAGATGCAGCTAAAAATCCTACAATAAGATTAATATCTTTGCCAATTAAACTTAATCATGGCAACTTGATTGGCTTTGCGGTCCCCTTGGGGGCTTGGTGGAGCCCTCTTGTGATTGTATCTGAGTGAATGGTAGAGGTGTGGGCTAGAGGTCTATGTCCGGGTCCTTGCCACTGACTCCCTGATGCTATTCCCTTCCTCTGCTTCCCCAGGAAATGAGTTAAGCAGCTTTTCTTCACCAAACCCTTCCACTGTAATGTTTGTGCCTTGGAACCCAGCAATTATGTACTGAATCTCCTTCAAATAGGAGCCAAATTAAATTTCCCTTCCTTTAAATGGTAGGTGTTGTGGTGTTGTGTCCAGCAACAGAAGAGCTGACTAATACAATGGTCCACCAAAGCGATTTGAAAAATATCTTAAGCTGAAAAGATGGGAACAATCAGCAGCTGCAGAAACACTACTTAAGTAAAACTTTAAGAAACATTTAAATTTAAGCAGAGCCTCCTAAAAATATATCTTCCACTGACCCTTCTCCAAGAGAGTTTCTTGTTTTTGAGAAGACTTAGCCTTGTATCAAAAAGCCTGACAAGTGTCCTAGGAAGCCCAACTTCACCCTGACATTTGTTAGGTTGCTGTGTATATTAACTGAACCTCTGGCTATGTAGCAAGTTTCTCGTTACCAAGTGCTCATGAGTATATGAATACACTTAAAAATTTCTCCTGTTCAGGGCTGGGGATATAGGTCAGTGGCACAAGTGCCTTCTTGGAAAGCACAAGGTCCTGAGTTCTATTCCCAGTACCTAAACAAACAAAAAATTTCTCCTCTTCATCTAAAATTGTCACTTGATTTTCATGCTCCCTACTATTCTACAGTTTGAACCTAAGTGCGTAGAGGAAAAGATTTTCCTACCAATACTGATAATATACACAGAACAGAATCTCCTCCCCACCTTTCCAACACAGATGCACATTTTAAATATTAAAATATATCAACAAGAATAAAACCAACCTAGTCAAGAACGAAGAAAACTGTATTTATTTGGGGTTAATTAGGATTGCACTCTGGGAAAATTCAGATTTGAGTAGTCTTAAAAATGTGCTCAGGGGTTTTACAAAATGGCGGCTGTATTTATGGCGTTTGAACTGCAAGTTGGGGGGTGAGGTGGTTGGTCATTCTATCACTTACTAGCCAGGAATTAAGATTGGTGCTGGCAAAACCTAAGCTGTTTTATAAGAAAGGGATTGGGTGCCAGCTTAGTCTCTGGGCAGTGTGGGGGAAGGGGTTTGTTGTACAGAAGATCAGCGAAAGTCAACAATACAGTGCTTCTGGAAACTGATTTGGCCCACTCCAGGGCTACACTGCATGGCATGTGTGCAGTCCAGTTCAAAGATTCAGCAGCAAACGTATAGGAGACTGGATTCAGCAATGACTTCTGACTCCATCTTTCTCCCTTTCTTCCTTTCTCCTTTCTCTCTTTCTTTCTTCTTTTCTTTTGTGTGTGTACGTACAGAAATGTTTGAATAATGTTCAGAGGATATTAATGATGGATATTTATAGGTGGTCAAATTTGGAGTTATGTCCCCCACTCATTGCTTCTTCTCCCTGATCTTTTAAAGTTTATTTTTTAGTGACGAAGGTAATGTTTATAAAAGTAATACATTTATTCTTTCCTATAAGAAAGGCAACAAAACCTTTTTAGTGGATCCTGCACGGCTCAGGAGAAAATTCCAACTTCTCTGTTTTCTTGTCCATACAAAACTAGAAATGGTACAAGTCCCAGTAACTAAACCCCAAAATATGTGTGCCTGTTTGGTTGAAGACTATTTTGGGAGCTGCTAGTAGTGACCTTTCGGTGCTGGAAGGAGCAGGTCAGTCTTATTTTAACCTTTTTCTTGTTCTCCTTGGTCTTCCAGAGTGAAAACACACACCAAGATAATACCTCTGAATATCCCTTCTCTACTCTGGTCACACGCCATTCAGGTGAGGTCTGTTTGTGTCTTGGGAATTGTCTCATTTTCTGCTTCATTTTGCCAGTACTGATCTGTCATTTGCACACGCCATGGAGAGATGTGGCGGATGGGAGGGAGGGATGAGGCCTTTCTCCCACACTTGCTGACTCTTCACAGAGGAACAAAGCTCTTTCATCGCTACATCTCTTATTTGCACAAAAATTGCAGAAATTATATAATGTCCAAATTTTTCCTTGAATAATATTCACTGAGCACATGAAACAATGGCTCCTTTTCACTTTTAAACACACACACACACATGCGCGCGCGCGCACACACACACACACACACACACACACACACAGAGTCAACCTCCTTTCTTTATGGGCACCAAAGCAAAGCATATGTGCCCTATTTGGAGAATGCAAATGCCTCCAGCAGCAACATTTCTTTCACCAGCTCTCAGCAAGTGGCCATTTAGGCTTAATTGCTCCTCACAGCGTAGTCCAATTAAGAACGGGCATCAGCAGGGTAAGGGCTATTTGTTAATCCATAAAAGATATGAGAGACAGCACTTGTTTTGCCTGCGGTTTTTATTCACATGTTTGGGTGAAAATGTGAACAGCTGGAACTCTTGGCAAGTGATATGTGTGTGTTTTTAACCTGTTGGTTATGGGCAAGACAAGTGTATGGATGTATTTTCCAAAACACAAAACCAAACTTTTTGTTCCATTTGAAAGGAGAACTTAGATATTTCTGAAACCACTCAAGCATGTTTGAAACTGTAGTTGGAAGCCAGAGTTAGCTGAGAGGAGAAAATCTCTGGAACTCTGAGCCCAGGGAGAGCAATTTCCTTATCAAAGTGCCAGATTCTATCAGAGCATGTCATTGTGGGATGCTGCTGTTGTTTTAGCCTTCTCCTTAGACAGAGTTTTGATTTTTCGAGAATTTGCTTTCTGTGAGCTATTTTGACTCGGTTCAGGGAGAATTGTGATTCTATATCAGAGATAGGATCAGCTGATAAGAAGTGGGAGTGTGGGTGTGTAGCTGTGGCTGTTGTGATTCAGTAAAATAGGCAAACATAGGAAGAAAAATATATATTCTATAGCTGTAAAGTGTTTTCAGCTAGCTCGAAGGTTCCCACACTTTCTTCTGCATGAAAAGAACCTGACGTGTGTCAGCCGTGCTCTGTGCTGCTTGCTGCTTTCTTACCAGTCTAGAGGCTCTGCTCGTTAGAGAGGGGCGGGTCAAACAAGATGCAGTTCAGGCTACTCAGAGTTCCAGTGTGATACTATTGTCTAGAAAAGTCAGACTCGAGTTATCAGAGGAAGTTTGGGAAGGTAGGAATTTGACTCTCTTGGCAAGGGAGAATTTTACTCTTGGCCGTGGGCACCTTTGTTTTCCCAGAGTACAGGGAGATTGATTGCTAGATGTCTTCCATAATTTACATATTTGTTGGGCAAAGGGAACTGTCGACCCATTTCCTTGTTCTTCCTTCCCCAGTGTCTCCCTTTCCTAGTCCACGAATTCCTGGAGGACTCTTCTCCATCCGTAACATAACTCCTGGTTTCCTTAACCTTCTCTGTACGGCACAGAGCAGGGTGGGTAAGTCTGCAGTTATTCATGCATCTGGGCTGCTCCCTAGTCAGTCAGTGTGGCTTAGCTTGGGTTAGAGATTTTCTTGTTCTTTGGTTAAATGGAAGCCTCTCCCTGGCATCTCCTACTTTGTTCTGTTTTTATTCTATTGCCTGTTATTAACCAACATGATTTGATGAGTGAAACCTTTGCTGATTTCAGGACTGCACCCACTGTCAAATTAACAGTCCTATTCCAGAAAATGTGTGCACCCACTTACCTCTAGGTTTGTATCCACGCTAGCTGCTGGCTTCGGGTGATGATATTTACCCAGCTCATTGAAATGTCACACTTAGGACTGAGCCCTATAAATTATTATTGTGCTCCTGTTATATTGTAAAGATAAAGGTCAGATCAGAGCTCCAATTTATTCACTCCCAATGATGCATTTCTGAGAATTTGTAGAAAAATAAACTATTGGATTTTTCAGTTAAAATTATATATAAGCAAGAATGAGCTTTTTTTTTTTTTTTTTTTTTCAAACAAAGGAAAAGAAATAACCACAGAACCAGCAGTTCTTGGCATGCCAGGCTTCCTAGTTACTTTGGGAGGCTGAAGCAGAACGGTTGCAAGTTTAAGGCCAGTCTGAACAAGGCAGCAAGATTTTATCTCAAAACCAAACTAAAAAGGATAAAAAGGGCTGGCAATGTAACTCAGAGTGTTTGCCTAATGCATGTAAGGCCCTGGCTGAATCTCTAGTGAGAGAGACAGAGAGAGAGAGAGAGAGAGAGACAGAGACAGAGACAGAATGAGAAAGGCTCATCTGAGTAAGAAACATTACCTCCAACCTCCGACATTGTCCCTATTTTCTGGCATTCCTTTAATAATGATTAGACAAACATCAAAGAAGAATTCAGGAAGACTAAAAGAATGACTAGGAGTTGATCACTGCATGGTGACTGTGTAGGTAACTCTCTCCTCTGGGACCACTTTGGTTCCCCATGGAAAGTTATTTTGGTGGCTGGAAATTCCACCTCTCAAGCTGAGCACCTTTCTTTTTTTCTTTTTTTTTTTTTTTGGTTTTTCTCCGGTACAGGGAGCCGAACTCACGACCTTGCACTTGCCAGGCAGGCGCTTTTGCTGCTGAGCTAAATCCCCAGCCCCTGAGCGCCTTTGTTAACAGGTAGACACAAAACACTTGGCTCTTCACCTTGAACTACAAACCCTAGAGCTTGATAACCCTCGCACTGGCAGCCAGGGAGGCAGCTCAGTGAGGAGGCAGTAACGGTGCTATTCTGTCTTCCAGGACAGGTTGAGGGCCCCTCCACTCATTTCAGAGCACCCTCCCACCTGGACTCTTGACTGCAGCAGTTCCTTGAACAAGCTATGGGCTGAGTATTGTTAGCTATCAGGGCAACAGCTCTCACTCACACTTAATAAAAAGTCCCAGACCATCTATAGCAAATGATTTTTTCCTCCATAAAATTTGGCTTTGGAGCTTTGAAAGAATCTACGAGGCTCACCTCCATTTCTCTCGCTCATTTATCACCCCTTCAAGGATTATCTCCACTTGGAGAGTGATGTTTGAAGGGTTTAGTCTTCTGAACTATTTGGACAAGAACTGCTGGGTAATCTTTTGCTTGCCTCTCTCACTCTGTGATTCATCTTTCTTCCTCAGTTTTAAAATTTCTCAATTGAATCTCATTGCCCTTCTTTTAACATATTCCCTTTTCTTTTCTGTCTCTATTTAGTTTTTTAGTCTTTATTAATTAATCCACAGTAATTCTCACTAAAAACTCAAAGTCATATGACGTGGCTGGTACTGCACTGGACATGGTAAGGAAAGGATGATTTTTATATTATTTAAGTCATTGGCTAATCTTTGTTACTTCAGTAGGAAGAAGAAAAAATGTGATTGGGTTTTTAAAACCCTAAAACAGTGCACCAGTTGGGGATTAATAAATACATATTTATTCCATGTTATTATGCTTGTAGTAGAATGTTACCATATTGACTTTCAGATATTTTAATATTTCTTGCTTCTTCTGAATATTTACAGAAAAAATTGGAGAAAAATATCTATCTTTAAGTGCCACCATTGTGTTTCCTTTGGTTCCACCATTCAAACATCATGAGTATGTTTGAAAATGGTCATTGCCGCTGCTAACAGGTTTCTCTGAATGGGACACACTTTATCTTGAAGAGAAACAGAATCAGCTAGTAGGAAGAAGAGATAGCTTGCCACCGGCAGCAATAAGGAGGCAGGTGCTGGACTTGACTTTCCTCTTTCTCTCAGCTTAGGTACTTTCTTCTTCATTTTTCTGTGTACTTTCTATTTTCCTCTAGGTTGAGTGCTTTTGACCCATTTTTGAGTTTACCATCTTTCTCAAGAGACATAAGCAGCTGTACTGCTATGTTTGGCTTCAAACCAGAAGCTGGAAAATAAGCACTGCTAAATCTAAGTCATTTCCAAATCATCTTTCATTCCTTCCTTCACCCAGCTTGTCCTGCAGAATTACCTTTGCATAAGACACTCTTGTAGGCAAATGGGTTATATGAGTGAACCAAATAAACCAAGATCCTTGGTCTTGTGATTCTTGGATTCTATTGGCAAGACAAATAATAAATAATAAGTCAGACAAATGACTTAATTCTCAAGGTTATTAGAAGATGAGTGCTATAGAAAGCAATAAAAGATTTGCAAAGTAAGGGGATCACATGTATGGGACTGGTTGCAGTTTTCAAATAAATATCACAAAGTTGGCTTCATTGAGGAAGTGGTGTTGTGATTAAGTTTAGTTGTGTCAATTTGAGGGTTAGTAAAGCACATTCCTGGATGGGTCTGGAGGTTCAGCCTTGGATACTCTATCTGGTTCCTTGGTTCTTTCCCTCTGGCATTGTTTCCCTGCTCTGCTTCCTGGCTGCTGTGACCGAAGCATCTTTGCTGTACCTTGCCCTTGTGCCATGATGTGTCTTGTCTGTCTTTGAGCCAGTGGATGATGACAGACTGAATGTCTTGGAATTGTGAGTGTAGTGGATTGATAACTGGTGGTCAACTTGTAACCCTCAGCTGAACTGAGTACGTGTGGTGCTGGGTGTGGGAGGCCCACCTGGGGACTATTGCCAGCAGCATAAGAGGCAGACCTGGAGAAGAAGAAGCAGGCTGTTGGGAGCTGAGAGAGGCTGTGGGGAACTGAGAGAGGCTGTGCGGAGCTGGCTTTCCTGATGAACTTGGCTGTTTTCATCCTCTGAGGAGCTCAGGACCTCGTTAGCACTGAGAATGGCTTCAGTTCACTTTGGAGAGCTCTGGTCCTCACTTTGAGCATTCCTTCCTGGTTCCGGAGGGGAAGATGGTGCACTGCCGGCCTCCAGGAAAAGCTTGCTGCACTGGTTTCCCTGATGGGAACTCAGCCATCCTGATCATCGGAGGAGCTCGGGACCTCACAGTTGCTGAGGATGGCTGTGCTACCTTTTAGGGGAGCTGTGGTTCTTGTGAGCATCACTTCCTGGCTCCAGTGCAGATCCCTCAGCCTGCTAGCACAGATCCTTCTTCCTGCTGGCACAGACTTTGTAGATTCCACCACTGACCTTTGGGCCTTCCCAGCAGATCCGTGAAACAGGCCTGCATGAGACGTTGTCATGGGCTCTGGGCCTCCAGTTGGATTCGTGGGAGGCGTTGTTATGAGCTCTCGGTATTCAGCTCAACTCATGTAGGACATTGTTGTGGGACCCAGAGCCTCAGCTGGATTCCTTGGTCTTAGTGTGTGGACAGATTTCCTGCACTCTTTTGTATACTGTTCTTTGGGTGACTTGTAAATAATCATATAAAGTATGTGTCCTGTATTATGTTGTTCCCCTTGCAAAATAAGCCCCAAACCAACACAGTGAGTCAAATTAAACTCTTTTCCTTTAAATTGTGGGTATTAGGTACTATGTCCCAGCAACAGGAAAGCTACAAGCACTCTCAAAAATTTCACGAAGAGTGAGCTGCACCTAGCTTTGCCACAGGTTATTTAAACACAGTGTGGGAATGACCACTGATTTGTAAAATGAGCCACTAAGAGAAGAGATAGGACAACAGTTTTTCTCTGTTTCCTCCTGGTGTTGGGAAAATATCTCTGTAGTAGGCAAACATGGCTTAGAGATTTTAGAGCATATTGTGAATAGTGTGTTTTCTATTTTTTAGTACAATGTAGATACACTTCTTTTGGTTGGTGCCTTATTTCTAGACCACTAGGTGGTATCCATATAAAACCATAGTTTTAATTTAGAGATGCTTGTGCAAAAGGATGTCACAGAGTTTCTATAAAGAATTTTTGTTCATTCCACTTGAGATTTGGGTCTTGGATCTGTGTGTGTGCAGAATTGATTTCTCTTGTTAGTAAAGATGTTATCTATGTGCAAAGAATTGCACAACCTTTATTTTTCATACAGATAGTTTATAATCATTGCCTTACTCCTATATTCCATTATGTTAATAATTACAATTTGTAATTTTCCCAACTGTGAAAAAATGATTCTACAACATGTATCTTTTTGTGATATCTAGAGAAAGAATTTTAAAATTGTTTGGCTGTTCATAGCATTTCTAATGGAGACTGACTATTTAATTCCCTTCTTTGAGGAAACTTGGAGTCTGATAAGTAATATGTCAGAAATGATTATGGAAAAGCAAACCATGAATGTGTCCCAAAAGAATAAGTATATCTTTGGGAAATGAAAAGAATCTCCTGAATTTTCATCCTGTCACATGTTAAATTGAGAGCCATTTAGATGAGATCCACACCATCATACCCAATGCAGGGCCCAAGTTTGATGTTTTAAAACAGATTGACCCCCCACCTCCCAAATGTGGATGCAAGAGCAGCTACTGTTTTGTGATAACTTTGTGTGGTGTGGCTTAGGGAAAAAGAATGGGGATTCCACAGACCTTGGAATAGGCTGGTGGTAACTTTAGAATAATAATCCATCTTCTAAGGGTCACACAGTGGACCCAGACACTCACTGGGAGGACAGGTGGAGCCACACTTCTGCTGAGAGGGAGCTAAACATGGGGCCAGTGGGCAAACAGGGTGAGCAGATGTTCTTGACTGAGGAAAAGGAAGGCTTGTTGCTCAAATGCTCATTCCGTTTTGAAAGCATCACCATGAGAGAGAAGGGATCAGAAAGTGCAAAGTGGAGAGGCAGGAATTGCGTAGATACAATTCTTCCCCCCAGCACACAATTTACTGACAAAAACAAATCCTTCCTTTCTTGAGTTTTCACCCATGCTTTCCAGGGTTGCCAACCAGGGGTTCTGATATCTGAGCTGCAACTCCTTTCTGTGTCCCCCATTCATTAGGTGGCTGTGGTCCTGGCACTTCACACTCTAGGTTCTCTTCTCACCTGAAAAGTGAAGATAACATGATTTATTTCTTACAGCATGGGTGAGAGTTCTGTGCATTTTAGAAGAAAAGATAAAGAATACCCTAACTTCTATTTTATTTTAACACATGCCTAGGAAAATAAACTCTAGAAGATTGTACCATTCATACAGCAAAGTTTAAGAACCACCTATAAAATGTCCTACATTTTTACTGACTTCATCTGAGGCACAGTGGTTGCACTCTCCAGAAAGCTTTGGGTTAAAGTCATTAAAGGGTCAGAAACAATTTCAAACTTTTTCTTTTTCTGATGAGTATGTTGCCTTGAATGATAAAACCTTAGAGAAAGTTCCAGACTATCCCACATTATATTTGGCTAGAATGAAGATTGATGTAAAGTTTTCATTCTGCCCTTCTAAATTTAACAGTCTGTGTCATTTACAGCCAGGCATATATTAAAGGACTTGGTGATGGTTAAAAACAGCAAATTTATTTATGTATTTTCCATATTATTTCTCTGGACAGAGTTGTGATGGCCTTGTCGACTCTCAATCATTTTTTTAAATGACTTACAGCTCAGTCAATCATCCAAGGGCTGATGATTAAGGAAATGGATTATTTAGCTCCGTGCTCTTCTTTGTATCTTATTTCTCCATCACCAGGGATAATGGGAGACAGCCACACCTGTTAGACATTTTATCCTTATGGATGGAAGTGTTTATTTTGTGTTCACGAGTACTGTATTTGTGAGCTACACATTCTGGCTGTGTACCTAAGGAACAAGGATCTTTCAGTTTCTCTGTGCCTCACTTTTCTAATCTGTAAAATGCAACGAAACTAAAACCTTCCCTATAGAGTTGTTGTGAGGACTAAGAGAAACGATGAATGTAAATCATACAGAATGGAAGCTGGGGGTAGTGGCATATGCCTGTATTCCCAGCACTCTAGGAGGCTGAGGCAGGGTGATTGCAAGTTTGAGCTCAGCCCGAGTAACTTAGTGACTTAATAAGACACTGTCTAAAAATTAAAAAGCACTGGGGCTATAGCTCAGTGTGAAGACCCTGGGCTTAATCCTCAGTACTGGAAAACAAAGGAATACAGCCTCGTGCCTGGTTACAATAAATGCTACATAGGCATTGGTTATCATACTGGACACAGTATATCTTTTTGTAGCTCTTGGAAGGGGACACCTGGCTTGGGCTCTTTTCTTTCCCTCTGCCTGCTGGTCCCTTGATAATAATTATTTCGTTTACCTATCTATTGCTGTGAAACAAATACCTGAAACTTAATGATGTATAGTAAGAATGATTTGTTTTTCATAATTGTGGTTTGACTGGGCTCAGGTGGATGGTTTTTTTCTGCTGCTGTAGACTAAGGTCACTCCTGGGGCTACATTTTGTGGCTGAACGTCCTAGGGTGCCTCTCATCTTCAGGACTTCTTTCTTGTGGCCCCTCACTCTTCAGCAGTTTAGCCCGAGCTTTTGTGTAGCGTGGTAGCTGGCTTCCAAGACAGCAAAAGCAAGAGCTGCCAGGCTTCTTACAGACCAAGCCTAGATCTAAACACTCACTTCTAACACATTTTTTTTGGTCAGGCAAATCGTGATACCATCTCACAATCAAGGAAATGAGAACAGACTCTACTTCTTCACAAGAAATGCTTACAGAGATGAAGGAATTATTGATAGTGATTTTGGAGACCATATGCAGCAGCTCATCCTATAGTTCTGTTTGTAGGATCCTTTGGAAAGTCACCAGTTGTCTTAGTCTGTTCCTGCTGCTATAAATAAAATACCTTAGACTGGGAAATTTATAAGCAACAGAAATTTATTTCTTACTGTTCTGGAGGCTTGAAGTCCAAGATCAAAGTGTCAGTAGAGTCAGTGGTGAGGGTCTATCCCACATGGATGGTGCCATCTGTTTGTCCTTATACAGAAGGGCCAAAGGTACTGACAGAGGCTCCCTCAAGCCCATCTCTTAATACTAGTACATTGAGGAGCAGTTTCAGCATGTGAATGTTGGGGACACACACACATTCATACTATAGCACCAATAGAATAGCCCAAACCCAAGCATTCCTCATATCTGCACTATCCCTGCCATGCTGAGTCTTGGGAAGCCTGTCATTAATTTACTTGCCTTTTATGATCATTTTATAGCACAGAAACCTTAAAGAGTCTGCAGTCCCAGTGCTTCAGAGCAGAGGGTTCACAAGTTCCAATGAAGCGTGTGTTGCTATGGAGTCAAACCCAGACTTTGGGGTAGTTTGAGAGATTTTCTTGGGGTTCCTTTCCTTCCTCTCGCTTTGAGGAAAGAAATCACCTATTTCTTGCCCCGGGATTCAAATTGACTGAAGGATGGAGGAAACTCCTACCACCATGTAACTCTCCATTTGTTTCTCCTCCCCTCTCCTATCTACTTCGAGTCTGCAATTCAGCAGAATAATAAGGTGCAAGAGCTGGAGTTCACCTTGGAAGTAGTTTGGTAGTTTACATGAGAGACTGTATTGCTCTCCTCCCTCAATCTGAAAATAATAGTGAGATGATGAGTAGGGGTGGGGACTTCCAGTCAAGTCCTCTCCTCTGCAGGCGCTCCTCCTTTCACCTATCTGTGTGCTGGGCTTCCATGTAGGTTCTAGCTAAACAGTAATTCCAATAAAGCAGCCTAAGGTCTCTGGAACAAGGCCTGCAGGTGGAGCCCTGTGTTCAGGCAGAGCTGTGGGTGGAGGAAAGTAGCCCAGGTATCTGGGGGAGGCCAAGTAGAGAGTACTGGACAGGTGGCTGGAGGGGAAGGAAGGACAGGAAACTGCACTGACCAGACATCTGAGGATGCATGGGGTTGGAAGGGAGAGGAAGACGAAGTATAACAATGTGAAGACCTTGAGTGCCACTTATGAGGTCAAGTGGAAGGAAATGGGATTGCCTTTTGGGAAAATGAACCATGAGATGGTACGTTCTAGTTTTGACAACTGTGGCCTGTACATTTTTCTTCTCCCTCTTTCCAAACCCATTGCTTAGTTTCTCTCCTAGATGTGGAGAGGTATTCCAGGCAGCCAAGTCTGAAGAGGAACTATATTCTCCTAGCCCCACACTCACATGAACTGGTCTGTCTTGGTGCCTCAGGAACTTGGCTGGCTATTGATGAGTCCAAGGAAGAGCTACATCTCCAGCACCCTATGCCACCATCCCTTTCTCACTGGCAATGCCTTCATCTTTATAAAGGGTCAGCAAGAAGATACCTATCTTTAGACAAAGGACAAACACCAGGAACATATCTTCAGACTGCCTCATTTTCCTTATTCAAATACATCAAGGAAATAGTTTCTCTCTCTTCCAGCTGTTATGAGATCTTTTGATATAGTGTGTATGATTCTTTGGATAAAGGCATAATGTAAAGCAAAATTGTATTAATAAGATATTACTTATATTAATCAATATGAAATGCAATAGTATGCTGGGGTGAAGAAGTCAGGAAAAATCACTTTAACCCCTCTGGGATCTGTAAGACCAGACACTTTCCAATGCTTCTTGCTAAATACTCAGCCTGGAAATTGTCCCCCAAAGAGCAGTAAAACATGTAACTCTAGTGTTTGTGTTAGATTGAAATTATGGCTTGGAAAATTCTAGCATTCTCTTCAATCATAAAAGGAGTGAGAGATGTTAAATTTCATGTAATTATCCAGTCAGAATGGAAGCTACATCATATTCTGTGCTCTATGTGATAACTGTTTAAAAAGGTCAAGGTTCTTATGTTCCTTGTGTATAGACCATACTCTAATTGAACATCCTAATGTGTCTGACAGATGGAAAATAGCTCATCTGGAGCCTGAAAGTCCAGTCTTTCATTCACATAACCTAATAACATAGGATTATTACTTTAGTATTTTATACAGATCTGTAATACAAACCCTACTTCCAAGGATAACAATCATAAAACGTTGTTGTTATATTTTTTTTCATGGAGCTACAAGGAGTTCATAGTTGTAGCCATCTCTCATTAAACCAAGAGAACAGGGTCACATTGTTTTTATTTTGCAAAGTCAGGCTTTGAGTTACTGAGAGTTAAACAATGTCTCTGGGTTCTCAAAAGCCATGAGTAGAATTGGGAATCAAGCCAGGCTTCCTGATTTTTCTGGGCTTTCTAATCATTCAAAAATGTAGAAGTCTTTCAGAGTTAATTCTGATGCTAACAAGCCCAAGAGCCGTGTACCTTTTCTATATGTCATTTTTCTTGTCTATTATTTGGCATTCATAAAAAGAAGCCAGTGCCAGCTAACACCTTGGGAATTTCTGGGCAGGGGACCAATAAACTAAACCAAAACTGAAAGTACAAGCGAAGCCAAAGCCAAGCTAGGCCAAACAAACCACCCCATAGTCATTGGCCCAAGTACAGTATTAGCATTACACAAAAAATATAGCTTTAAAGACCTAAAAAAACAGTACAGCTCATGAAAACATTCAGTCCTCCACCCCATAGCCATTCATAATAAGAGCAGAACATTCTATAGCATCCTGATGTTTCATTTAAAAAATCCCAAGAAAGAGGGACTTGATCATGTTCTTTCTGCTTCTTCTACCTCTCTTCTTATGGTCACTCTTGTTTTGTCTCTTTCATATTCATTTATCTCCTCTCTTTGTTCTTTCTGTCCTTGGGGTATGCCCTAGTTTGCAATTTCATTTCTGCTTATACCCTTCCCCTGGGAGATTTTATCTACTCTTTTTTTGCTTTAATTACCAAAATTTAATGCCAAAATTGATATCACTGGTCGAGGGCTCCTATCTGAACATCTCCATGTGACTGGACCTTGGGCTCCTCCAGTTGGATATGTCTCAAAGTGAACATTTTCTTCATTTCTTAATCCCACTCTCCAATTTCCACTTCCCTTCCACTCTTCTGTCACCTATCAAAGTTGAGGACATCATCATCCCCTTGGTTCAACAGCCCAAAACTGGTGTCTATCTCAACAATTTCCACTCCATCACTTGCTGTTTTGCAAAGTCCTGTCAGTTTCATCTCCTATATGTCTCTCTCATCTGCCCATCTTGATCCATCTCTATGGACGCATCCAGCAAGTCTGTCCTACTGATCTTGTACTTTGTCTGGTCCAGCTGGCCTCATACACCTGATATACATCACTGCCTCTCACTCAAGGGTGGAAACCACTGGACAGAAAATGAACATCCAGGGTGTAAGTATTCTGGTCTTGATTCTGCCACTAACCAGCATATCAGCTTGGACAGAGTGCATGATTTATTAAGGGACCCACTTGTCTCATTGGTTACAGTGGGAAGAAATAGCGTTTTGTCTTCTAGAAATTGGGGTGTTAGCCAGCTGATCTCTGAAGGCCCTTCCAGTTTTAATAACTGTGATTCTGCACAAGACCTTACATATTCTGACACACTGAAGTGACAATCAGCCACACATTGATCAAATCTAAACAATACACAAAATCAACATTTTTGACATGTAATTTTTCATGCTTTTTTAGTTACCTAACACCTTTTTGACATTCTGTATTTTGGAGTTTCTCATCTTATGATTCCTACAACTCAAAACAGATGGGACAAACTCAGTATCTCAGCCTCCAGTAAAACTGAGACACACTCATGTTAACTCAAACCTGGCATAAAATGCCCTTTTCCTGAGATTTAAATTTGAAAAATGATAGAAAGGAGAAGAAAGAAAAGTCATTCTGGCAATAAAGGCAGAAAGACATCTTGTAGAAGGGCACTGGCAGCAGCCTGGTGTTAGTATTGCCACAGTCCAGTTCTGATGTTGGAGCAGAGAGCCAGGGCAGGTGGCAAGAGGGTCTTTATTGGAGTTTCTGATACTCCAATGAAACCACTTGGCCTTATTTATGGTTTCACAGCTTCCAAGGCTTCCTATGTGGACATTGTGTAGGATACCAAGTATTCTTCAAAAAATTACATCGTTGTTTAAACAAGTTTTGATGATGTTTGGAGCTATAAATGATAGATCAGTTGGAACATCATCTTCTCTGGGAAGTTTTTATTCACCCTGAGATTACATTAACTCTCCCTGCTGTATGTTCTTAGAATAGACAGTACTCTTCCTCTTCTAACATGTGTATACATTTTCTAAATGACCCAACCATCTGCTCTGCTACTTTCAGCTCTCTAGGGTGTGTGTTTGGGTCTGCTTGCTCTTCTCTGTCTTGTTAGCACCTGCCATATTGGATAGCTTTCAGTAATCACTCCATAGATGTTGAACTGAGTTGAATTATTGACATCTAAGGGATTCATGCCATTCCCAAACCCTGGATTTCATCTTCATTGTTTTGTCTTTAAAGACAAAAAATGGATACTTGTAGTCTTCATTTTTGCAGTGTTGGAGAATGAATGCAAGGCTTTCAGAACCAATGTGGAGATTATTTGAACTTTTGTTAGGTTTGATTCATTATTATGCCTTTTTGAGTTTGGAAGTTACTCACTTTCTTAGAAATTTCCAATTTTAAAAGGAAGAACAGGGATTTGGCTAAAGTTGATAGATTAGCTACATGCACTCCACTCATTTCCTCTTAAGGGTTCACTAAGATAGTGATTAAAAGTGTATAAAAACCTAAAGGAGAAAGGGAACAGGAACCCCTTGAATACAGAGGAGAGGATGTCAGAGTAGGCCAAAGGAAATTAAGCCCAAAGTGTGTAGAGCTGGGATCATAGGCCAGAGATAGTCATCTTTCTTCCCTAGAATATGATGCTGTCAGGCAAAATAGAGAAGTGAGATGGGGTGTGGGTAGTGGTGTTCTGGTAAATGTTTTATAACCAGTTCTTTAAAAAAGAGATGGGGGGAGAGAGAGAGA
>NW_004955446.1:6550435-6559980 GCF_000276665.1 Chinchilla lanigera
AAGAAAGAGAAAAGGAAGGAGAGAAAGAAAGGAAAGGAAAGGAAAGGAGAAAAGAAAGAATCTTTGCTGTAGAATGTATATTGATTTATGCCATGGAAGTACATCACCATGACCAGTTATAAGCTTCCAAATGGACATCACTGGATGAATGAAGATTGGAATACACTGTGCAAGATTGCCTCTTTTGGGCTGGCAAGAACTGGCACCAGCACATCCTTGGGTATAGAGCCAAAAATAGGAGCTAAATCTAAAACTAGTGTACAGATAAGTCAATCCCCACAACCTCTCCCTTTTTTTACTAAGAATACATAGCTCACTGTCCACCATCTTCCCTGCCATATACACAGACTAGGAAAATAAAGTGGTTTCAGGGATAGAACCCTAAACCTCCAGTAAGGAAAGAAAAGCACTCAAAGGAACTCTTTTGGAATATTTGCAAAGGTTTTTACTCTCTAGTACTTTTGTGTGTATGTGTATGTACATTTGTATATAATTTTTAATTGCTTGAAAAGGGTGTAGGCTACTTAAATAAAAATAATTAAAATGCTTTGTAAGAATTTAAGGCATGATATAAGAACAAAAGCACAAGGAAGAAAGAAACTCATACTGCTGTTATGGCTCCTGCTCAGGAAACAGGACACTATAGCTTGAAGATAGGCTCTGATGACCTAAAGATACAGACTGTAAATTTCTAGATCAACCACTAAAAATTTAAAATCAGAAGGAGATATATAAGAGAAGATAATTGAGGAGATGAAATGGGTACTAAAATATAATTAGCTGGGGATATAGCTCAGTGGCACAAGATCCTGCCTGGCAAGCTCGAGGTCCCAAGTTCGATTCCTGGTACCAAAACAAAACAAAACTATATATATATATATAAATAATCAATGACTAAAAGAAGGCAGTAATGGAGAAATAAAGGAGCAAAGAATAAATGGAGCAAATATAAAGCAAATGCTAGGACTTTAATCCAACCAATTCAATCATTCACCAGGTGAATGAATTAAATGCTCCAAGTAAAATTTAATGAAAATCCAGGGCCTCGGTTTCAGCACCTACATTTTGAGTGCTTACTAGCTACACATAGCTAATGGCTTCCACACCAGACATCCCAAATAAAGAAATTTCCATCATTTCAGAAGATCATATTGGACAACATCTGTCCAAACAGCAACTAATTTAAGGTGATCTAGGAAATGGGACACTCCAGCATTAGAGTTCAATAGTGAGTATACACACTGATAGTGCAAGCAAGCAAATAATTTTTGATAATTAGAATTTTCACAGAAAACAAGAAGTTGATCAGGAGAGCAAAAGCAGTCATAGCATACCTGACTGTAGTAAGTAGTGTTTACATGGTCAAACTGTGTCTGCATTGGTGCTCTATGTATTCTGAATTGTGGATCATTCTGTTAGGAAAACAGAACATATGAAAAGTAGTGACTGATAAGAGAGAGCTAAACCTCATCTACCATGACAAGGGACTAATAAGTAACAGTCATTGATGAGAATATTACCCCATACATGCATATTTTGGGGAATGTGGCGTGATTAAAATGGGAGGAAGGTGTAGAAATTTTCCTCTGAGGAGTAGGATGAGATGTGAGAGAGTTGCTGTTTGTTATAAGTCTTTTGGAGGTATTTGACTCTTAAAATTTTAGGTGTATACTAGCTAGATTACCATAAAAATGCAGTAATTGTGCAGGCAATCCAGGGAGAATCCAACTGCTACCTATCCTATTCATTTTTGGTCTTGACATTCAACTACCTAACGGGACCCTTGGTAATTCATGGAGTCCCTATTTGGTGATTAAATCTGTGTAGTGTTCTATAATATATATTGTAAATGAATAGAAGTAACAACTTTAGTAATATAAATAAAGGTGGGCTTATCTGTAGATAATGCACGTTGAATCTTATGTGTATGAAGAGAAAAGCGCAAGAAGTGAAACTATGTGGCTCCAGAATCTGAGGTAGGAAATTGAGAAGATAGCAGAAATGTTGCCCTCGGAACCCATCTCTTCCTGCCGTGCCTGGTGGGGTCCTAAAGGTACAGCCCAGAAGAGAGAGATTTGCCCTCTGGAGAGGATGAGACGGTACTAGAAGTCTAAGCCAGGCACTTTACAGCAAGACAAATAACCAGGGCCTCTTTGCACATGAGATTGCTGAAACAGACAGACAGACAGACAGACAAAAAACCAGCCTGAGTAAGACTCAGACAGACCCAGCTATGATGGCATCTCTGTTACTCCATGGTTGTACAGTTGGAATTCAGTTCATACTACAGTGATTCTCAATCTCTTTATTGAGGATGCACTTAAAATATTGGAATTTTGGACAACAAGTTAAAAAGATAGATGAAGGATTCAAAATGAAACTTTAAAAGTTGTAATAATAAAAATGTAATCAGGGGCTGGGGATTTAGCTCAGTGGCACAGCACCTGCCTGGCAAGCACGACATCATGAGTTCGATTCCCGGTACTGGAAAAAAAAAAACAAAAAAACAAAAAACAAATAAAAATGTAATCAATAATACTGTTTCACAGTGTTTTCCAAGGTCTATCAAGGCACCTAGAGTGCCTTTGTTCTTTGTCATTTGGTTTTGCACCCAAAGTTTTGTACTTCCGATGTAAAAGTTATCTCCTGAGCAGAGCATCACCTTTGAGGTAGAAGCGCCCTGACAATTACATCTATATCTCCACCAAGGAGCCAAGCTTTTACACATTTCAGGCCATCATTTTCCCTCCGGTGCCCACTCTTCTTTTTGCTTTCCCTCCCACCTACTCTATTGTGCAACAAAATTGTTCCCAGTTCTACATCTTGCACCACAACCCACTCAGCAAAATGGTCCATCAGGCAGTTAACTGTCTGAATTGTCTCCTCAGATGGTGAGTTGTAGCAAAAGGTGATTTTATACCCTGATCAGGAGTTGGCAGAACACCAGGAAAGACTGAAAACTTGCAGAGATGATACAGCACACTGGTTGGGAGCCATTGGTTTAGCCTCTCCGGCAAGGCTGACACTAGAACACAGCAGGCAGAGAGTGGTTCCTCACTGGGCTCTTTTCTTCCTCACAACTCCCTGTGGGGTACAAATTAAAGTCCAGTTTTACTGAAGAGAAATCTGCTGTTCAGAGCAGGTAAGTCAATTATTCTAGAGGATAGAAACAGGACAAAGAAGACACGACTGTTGAATGAATGTCCAGCTACACGAGGGTCTAAGTGGTCTAAGTGAATATACTAGCAACTGGGAAGGAAGTGAGGGTATGCTAATGAGGATGGAGTGGGTTGCAAAGTGGAGACTTAAGAGGCTAGAGGCAAACTTGACCAACTTTAGAAATTTGGTCTGTGGTTTATTTGGACCTGAGAAGTGGGGTGTCAAGACTGGGCATCCTTAAATGTTGACATTTTTCAGGGTTAGGTTCTGAGCCCTCTTCTTGCCTCATTTTGCATACCTTGCCCCTGGGTGGTTTCACACTTGCTTTTTAGATGCTTTATCTCCCAGTACTTTTTTCTCTAAAGCAACAAACCTGAGTATTTCACAGTTTCCACTTGGATGGCCGTAGACCCTCAAGCCCATCAGTGCACAGCCTAGCTTGGCAATTTCTTCTCTGCCTACTCCCCACCATAGTCATGATCTCAGTCAATATCACCTTGTCCACAGTGTTGAAAAAGTAGCAACTGGAGTGTCCTGCTTGACTCTTCCCTCCTTTACCATTGACAACTAATTATACTCTACTGAATCCTGATCACTGGGAATTCCTCAATGGCACCCACTGGTACTGAGATGAAACCAGACTCTGCAGCAGGACAGGCTCCTTCCTTTCTAGTTCTGTCTTCTGCTGCTCTACTCTCCCATAGTCCAGCAGAGGCCTGGTGAGCTTATTCCAATTCTGCAATCTAACCAAATCCTCTTTGCTTCCAAGTTTTGCATATACTCCATCATGTTTGACAAGCCACCCTATCTACCTCTCCAAACCATGTTTTCCTACATCACTTGAATTCATTCCCTCTTTGTTTTTGGTCTAGATCAATGGTTCTTAACTGGGGCCAGAGTTGTCCCACTGAGAACATTTGGCCATGTCTGGAGATGTTTGGGTGGGGTGGGTGCTATTGGCATCTAGTGGGTAGAGACCCAGAATGCTGTTAAATATCCTACAACGTCCCCTCATCAGACAACCCTACAAAAAAGAATTATCTTTTCTAAATATCAATTCTACTGAGACTGAGAAACCTTGATTTAGATTTTACTTTCTCTGGGAAGCCTTTCCTGACTGTCCCATGTCCCTCTGATATGGTCTCATGCTTCTGTTCTCAACTTCTCAAAACTCTTCCCTCATTGCACTGATCTTCCCTTTTCTTTTTTTTTTTAAATTTAAAGAGAATAATAAAAAAAAGAATACTAGCAAAATACCAACAACATAGATAAAAACAAAAAAAAAGCAAGAACACTAAGAGTAATATAGGGTTTAAGAACAAGATGATAGGAATAACAATGGCTGTTATATTACATATTGTTATCTTCAATGAAGTTGCTCAGATTACCAGATGTAAGAATGGAAGATTGATCAAACCATTAGAATCTAAAAGAGTGAAAACCCCCCAAAAGGTACAATAGATATTATGAAAGGGAAAGAAATTGCTCAAAGGAAAGAAAAACGAGGATGAGGGAAAGGAGAAAAAGAAAGAAAGAAGGAAGGGAAAAAATATATATGGATAGCTGGGATAACTGTACTACTGAAATCTAATGGTTTATTGAAAGGAACAGTTAATGCCTAATTTTTTTTTCTTTTTGACTAATTTTGCATGCTTATATCTGGTAATCTGAACAACTAATTTGAAGACAGCAATATGCAGTATAACAGCAATTAATGAATTCCTACCACCTTGTCTAGTGAAATTCTGTATTGTTACTCATGGTTTTTTCTTTTCATTTTCTATTCTCTTTAATGTGCTGATCTTTTCTATTCACTGGTTTGTCTCCTCTTCTGGAACCTCTGGAAGTCAGGCACTGTTTCTTGTTTGGTGTTACTGACTGAGGTGACTATAGTGTGGGGTGGGCAGAGAAGAAATTGCCAAGCTAGGTTGGGCACTAACAGACTTGAGGGTCTATGGCCACCCAGCTTCCAGCAAACTTCTTGGTATTAGCAGGCAAGCAATATATGTTTGTGCATGTGTGAAAAAAATGAATGCAGAAGTAAGTGTATGAGGAGGGTCTCCCACACTGTAGTTTTTCCAGAAGTTAAATCATTTGCAATAATGCCTTACTCTAAGCCCCATCCTGCAATATTGCTAGGGAAAGCATTCTTTTAGAGACCTCTGGTATAGATGTGCAAGGTAAACTGCCAAGCTGCCAGGGGAAATACACATTTGAATAGTTATTTTGTTTTCTAGTGGCTTCTCTTGCCAATAATACTCTGGTCATGGAAATAGCCTTATTCACAGTGTGATGTGTACTGCAAGATTATGATTATTTGTGTTTCCATAACCTGATTTTTTACATTAAATAATAGTGGAAGCAGTTAGTGTCATGACTTTCTTTTATAGTTGAAAATGCCACATAATGCAAGTTAAGGCAACATGAGCCAACAGATTTCACCACCCAGCACCATAATCTATTAAGCCTGAGATATTTTCAGGGAATTGCCTTAAATCCTTTGGTGGTTTAAAGTAGCTTCAGGGGGATTAGTGGCTTAGAGGTAATTGTTATTGCTAATATTTTATTTGAAATGTCCTGTTCAGCAAAGGTAATGTGACATTTTGCTCACTGGAAATGCTGTCTTTCTAGGAAAAAGGATGAGTCAAAAGGTCAGTGCCCAGGAGAGACAGAAAGAGGTGGGCGTGTGTGAGACAAAGGACAAGGGCCTGAGCTGAGGTGGCTGGTGCACAAGTTAGCCAAGTTGGAGCCACTCTTCTGTAGACCTTGGAGACCTGGAGTTTTAATTGGGCAGCTAATCAGATCCAAAGAGCAAGCTAAGTTTTACTTAAAAAAAAAAAAAAAAAAAGAAACACAAGTAAGGAGAATGGAGCACACTAAGGTCCCCTTTGCTGGGTCCCTCTCAGCTTCAGAGACAGGGAATGTTGGCTCAGAGCCTGTTTCTGCCCATCAGCCAATATATCTCTAATATGAGGTGCAGCTGTTAAAAAAGTTAAGATTTTGTGGGCTCTACTTCCAGCAAATGTGATTTTGTAGTTCTTAGATATCTTCAGAAACATGGATTTTAACTGGAGAGAACCAGGACATTCTGCTGTGAGCATTTCTTATGCCTGAAGACACAGTGGGCTGCCGAGTTCTTCCTTGGCCACTTTGTCATGTTTCCCTAATTCCTATCTATGCCAAAAGCTTCTGAGGCCTAGACCCATATATCAAAGTGACAATCAAAATGACAGTGAAAATCTCCACTGGAGTGCCTCAGAGGTACTTCAAACACAGCCCTTTCTCTTCTAGACTTCCAGTCTCAGCACCCATCCAGCTCTAAATGGTCACGGCTCCCACTGGCCCTTAACATTCTGAGTCTGGAGTTCAACAACAGCTCACCATGTAGTTTTTTTGTGTCCTGTCTTCAATCTGCTCTTTTCCATGAGCCCCAGGGACCTTTGCAAAATGTACCCTTTGATGTAACACTCTCTGCAAAATACTTCAATGACTTCCCATCACCTTTAGGATGGGAACCCCAAACCTTTCTTTGGCTCACAAAGCCCTGTTCGGTATCAACATGTCTGCCACTGCCGTCCTGACACAGGATTTTCTGGTTTTGTATGTTCTAACTTCGCTGTCTCTTAGCTACTCAGAAGCCCCACATTTGCCCCCAGCACTGCCTGGCTTTCTGCTAAGAACCAGTTTTTGCTCAGCCCTGTCTCTTTCCCCTTCCCTCACCTATATGAACACCTATATCTCTTTCAGATGAAATCCCCTTTTCTTCAAGACATTCTCCTGACACAAGTCAGATTCCCTTACCATAGGCCCCAGGACACTTATTTGTTTCTGTAATGATATGTTAAGCTTTGTAAGTGTTTGATCAATGGATTTCTTTCCCTTAACCAGAAGGTCCACAAAGGTACCGGTTAGATCCTTTCTTGCTCATCACTGTAGCCCCAGAACCAATCATGGTGCTTGGTTGATGGAAACATGCAATAAATGCTTGTTGAATGAATGGTGGTTGAATGATGAAATACATATTATACGAAAGATACTATTGAAAGAACAATTTCATCTGAAGAGAAAAATCAGAATAGACTTAGAGATGGAAATTGGGGATGTCAGGCAAATAAATTAGGGTTTTAAGGTCATTAGCTAGGTATTTAAGGCAGGTAGGACAACATAATTATAACTGTTAAGCACAACCATTAAATGTACCCAAACTTTATACTCAGGTATATAATTTTAAGCTTGAGTTGACTTTTCAGTGACAGATAAGACTTTTTTTAAAAAATAATAGTGATCCTGATTAAGAATTTCTTAGATTTACTTCAATACTAAGAATATTTAAAATAATGAATACTTTTTCACTTTTATAAAGTCTGATGTTAGGTGTCATTTTGTTGGGCCAATTCTGTCAATATCAGTGTACCCTATGAATTGCCCACCCAGGGAGCCCTTTACCTAACTGTCACACTTGCCCTGAAAGTAGGATTAGCTTCAGAGGTCTGTGCTGTTGGCATCTTCTGGATCTATTATAGATGGATGCATTTGTTAGATGAATTGCCACCTCAGGTCAGCCAGATTCTGTCACCAGGGCTTCTCATTTAATAGTTATAACTCCATCTTTATGACATTTTTCTCAAAGAAGGCCAGGGAGTTTTTCAAATGGAAATCACAAACTCAAGAGTGGGAAGAAGGGGCCAAATACAAAGATACCATCATGGTAAAGGCCAAAAGCAGAAGATGTGGCTAAAAATAATGAATGGAGAAGATGGCTTTGGGTATAGAACAGGTTTGTAAAATAAACATGTGATGCTATTCAAGCTATAGAGTATGGGCCAAAATTGGAACAACTTTGAATCCTAGTTCTGATATTGTGGGACTCAATGCCAAAGGAGAACATAGTTCCTTCAAGATTCCCACTCCATGGAGAAGAGCTCTGCCTGCAAGCATCCAGAAGAGCTCTTGAGTTCCTGTTACTTCTCAGTAGCATCTGATGGAATCATTCCATCTTCCAAAGTGTGCTGAGGCAGGGAAGATAAAGATGGTGCCACCTGTCCTGTTGAATGTCTGCTACATGTTTGACATTGTCCTAGACAATTTCATGTGAACTTGGGATCACAAACTAGCACAAGAGAGTTTGTACACTGGAATGTCATTCTCTAGAGAATCCAGTTGGTCCAGGAGGAGAAAGAGACAGAAATGGGGCCTCCCCCAGAAAAGCCAGATCAGCTTACATGAGCAGGCCTGCCACAGCCATTCCCTCTTACACACTCTGTACCTCCAAACAGCAGTTCTGTGCTCTGATCATAATAAAAGGACAGAGGAGGAGCGAAAACATTTGAAGACTGCCTATCATCTTAAAGACATAGGCCAAAGTACTAGCGAAAGGAAACTTGTAGGAACCAGAAACCACATAAAGATTTGAAGGTCTGAGGAAACATGTAATCTCTTCAGAAAGATAAAAGAAGGTAAAGTATCTATGCAACGAGTAGCATGGTTAAAAAAAAGGCAAAGAATGAAAAGTGTTCTTGAAAATGAAGAATAAATGATAGCAGAAATTAAAACTCGACAGAAAGTTGAGAGGTAAAATTAAGTTTCCCAACAGTATTTTATAAAAAGATAAGAAAGACTAGAGGGAGAAATTGTAAGAGAATTAGAGGATCATTTCAAATGACCATAGCAAAATTTTAGAAAGTAAAATAAATAGGAAACAACTGAATTTTGCAGATCAAAATGATACATTTATTTCCGAGCACAAGGCCTATAATAGAAACATGTATTTGCTAAATTTCAGAATAGTGAGGATTAGAGAATAGAGAAAAACTACTTATAAAATGTTAAGAATCAGATTGGTATCAGACTTCTCAACAGCCACACTAGCAAAAAATAGAAATAACCTTAAAAATTCTGAGGGGAAGTGATTTTAAAATTATATATCTAGATAGGCCACTGATCAAAGATGATTTTTGGACATGCAAGGCCTCAATTTTCTTTGTATGCATCAGTTTTTCTAAGAAGTCACTAGAGAAGTTCTAACCACAAAATGAAGGAGTAAATTAAGATATGAAAGATGAGATCCAGGAAACAAGAGCAGCAAAAGAGAGGGGCAAAGGGAATCTCCATGACTGACAAAGTAGGACAGTCTAAGGACAAGCAAGTGCCAAGAATAGAGGACAATGACACAACACTGGAGAAGGTCAGGAGGGGCCAAGAGGGATGTTCCCAAGAAAATGAAATTGATAGATTCCCTGCTCTGTTGTAACATTCTGGAAGGAATTTAGATTTCTAGGGCAATCTTGGCTTGATTTAGTAGTAGGTACATAAAAACTTGGCAAGCACACATGTGGGCACACACCCACACACAGAGTTATTAATTTCCTAATTCCCTTGAGGCAATA